>NW_004444019.1:7175060-7183548 GCF_000243295.1 Trichechus manatus latirostris
AAGCAAGGTTGTGTCATCTGCATATCACAGGTTGTTAATGAGTCTTCCTCCAATCCTGATGCCCTGTTCTTCTTCATACAGTCCGGCTTCTCAGATTATTTGCTCAGCACACAGATTGAATCCCATTGCCGTCAAGTCGATTCCGACTCATAGTGACCCTATAGGACTGAGTAGAACTGCCCCATAGGGTTTCCAAGGAGTGGCTGGTGGATTCAAACTGCTGACCTTTTTGTTAGCAGCTGTAGCTCTGAACCACTGTTCCACCAGGGCTTGATTGAATAGGTATGGTGAAAGGATACAACCCTGATGCACACCGTTCCTGACTTTAAACCACACAGTATCCCCTTGTTCTGTTTCAACAACTGCCTCTTGATCTATGTACAGGTTCCTCATGAGCACAATTAAGTGTTCTGGAATTCCCATTCTTTTTAATGTTATCCACAATTTGTTATGATCCACACAGTCAAATGCCTTTGCATAATCAATAAAACATAAGTAAACATCTTTTTGGTATTCTCTGCTTTCAGCCAGGATCCGTCTGACATCAGAAATGATATCCCTGGTTCCCCATCCTCTTCTGAATCCAGCTTGAATTTCTGGCGGTTCCCTGTCAATGTACTGCTGCAGCCGCTTTTGAATCATCTTCAGCAAAATTTTTCTTGCACGTGATATTAATGATATTGTTCAATAATTTCCACATTCAGTTGGATCACTTTCTTGGGAATAGGCATAAATATGGATCTCTTCCAGTCACTTGGCCAGGTAGCTGTCCTTCAAATTTCTTAGAATAGACGAGTGAACACTTCCAACTCTACACCCATTTGTTGAAACATCTCAATTGATATTCCGTCAATTCCTGGAGCCTTGTTTTTCACTGATGCCTTAGTGCTTGTGTTTAGTGCATGGATTTCTAATACTTACTTTGACTTACTGAATATATTTTTACACAAATAACGTGTGCCTTCTACGTTTGTTTGCCAACCACTCCATCCGCCCCAGGAGGTATTTTTGTAAGCACACCATGCTAATTTCTTTTTTTTTTTTTTTAAAAAAAACTTTAAAAAAAAAAAAAAAAATTAACCTCAAACAGCATCAATATATTTAAAACTATAGGAGTTTTCCTCAGAGCTGAATCTTAAAAAAAAAAAAAAAAAAAAACCAAAAGAATTGGCATTTGGCGCTAATGAAAATACCTTTCAGGGGAGCAAGTGGTTGGCAAACAGACATAGAAAGTATGCGTTATTTATGTAAAAATACGGGACTCTATTCCTATTTTTTTATTGTATGCCATTGAATTTATTCCAACTCATAGTAACCATGTAGGACAGAGTATAACAGTCTCATAGGGTTTCCTAGGCTGTAATTTTTATGAGAGCAGATTGGTAAGTCTTCTCCCATGGAGCAGCTAGTGAGCTCAAACCAGGGCTTTGAACCAGTTCGAATCAGTTCAGTCATGATGGATGAAGTGAAATCAGAACAGACCGGAATTTTTAAAATTTGGGTGAACTGGAACAATGACCAGAATGTGAAAAATTATGACTTGAAGCCCTGGAATGGGATTTTTGGAAGTGGCATAGTGAGCCCTTTCAGGAGCCTGATGCGGGAGATTGTATTATTGCAAGGTCAGTGAAGAAGGACATACATTCAAAGTGGCATGATTGGCTGCCATCTTTGAGTGGAGCAGTGCTGTTTGATAGTCTGTCTGTCAAGAGATTTGGTTGCTATGCAACGCACATGTTGTCCTTGTTTACGAAGAGGCAGATCAAGTTTCTATCGTGGCTTTGACCCATAATTTTTCCCATTCTGGTTCACCCACATTTTAAAAATTCCAAGTCTGTTCCAGTGTCACTTCATGGACCATGACTGAACCTGGAAGAGCCGCCAACTTTTCGGGACCTGAGTGCTTAACCATTGCTCCACTAAGACTCCTTACTCAATTCCTAGATATGGCTATATCTGTGTATAATTAAAGTTGCTCTATAGGTGATGTATGAAATACCTTACAACTTGTAACCACAAGGATTCTTTCACCTGATGGACTGTTCTCTTGGGTGGGCATCTGCAGAATGGCTCAAATCCTCCATTAGTGTTACCTGGTCCATGGAAACTCATACATCCTCCCCTACCCAATGTTGGGTGTGTAGGTGGGCCAGTATTACTCTCTGTGTATACCCAACCTGCTGTCTCTCTCCAATTTCCATTTCTCTTCTGCTCAGAGAGGTGTGGGTCATATTAGTAAATCTTATATGCTTAGTAAACCTAAGCAAATATCCAACCAGACAACAGAATGCTTGTCTTCCTTCCTCCTTTCCCCCATGGTGAGGGAAGGGAATTGCCTTTTATCAGGAACACAAACTTTCTACAGGACACATGACTCACAACTCTCACTCCACCTCTGCCCTTCTCCATGTATTTACTAGACCGGGGTGGGAGGGATTCTGTGGCTTCTAACTCTTAGAGATGATTGATGAGGTATGAGCCTGGCCCCCATTATAGGCAGCTGTCTTCAGAAGGTGGGTTACTTGAAAACTCTTAGTCATCAGAATTCCATCCTAATCCCACTAAGCATGCTGTTACCTTTAAGAAGACGTAGTGGGGGAATTTGTAGTGGGGAACATTTATTGTTTTATACAGAACAACATTAGTTTTAAACCAAAAACATTTGTTTTAATCAGTTACACAGTAGTTTCACAACACACATTTAAAGCAAACAGTTATTTTCTCTTGCTCCCAAAATGCCTATTTTTATGGAAGCATAAAATGCTGCTATTTTTAAGTTTCATTTTTGAAAATCTCGTTTTGGGAATTGTCATAACCTTGATAACAACTTATCTTTCTGTGAGATATTTTGAATAAATATTATTATACACATTTGTGCAATACTTCTGTGTGGGCGTATGCCAGATGTGTGATGACATGCAGTCTTGTAATATAAACTTCTGGATGGGTAGTAACCATGAACTATTTTATATAGTGAATATAGCTCAGAGGCAAGAATTGCAGATAGTTGGGTGTGTGTGTGTGTGTGTGTGTGTGCGTGTTTAACTCTAACTTAATATCTAAGCCAGCTCTAAAATTCTATGCTTTGGTTTTGCTGATGCCTTCTCAAAGCAAAATGAATCCTTTCCAGAAGATCCCACTGAAACTAACGAGTTTAACCTCAAAGATTTTTATCCTTCTCAGCAGTCAGTTGGAAGCTAAAGTACATCAGACAGAAACTAATTGCAAGATGCTTGCATTTCAATTATTCTGCATTCATCATTGCAACTACTGATTCTTTCCATCTTTCACTTGCTAAATATAGGAAAATGAAAAGTTCATAATCCCTTCAAAAATGTAAAAAGTCTGTAGTTTATATACACAGTTCTTTATTTATAATTTTAACTGACTAAAACCATAGTTAAAATTATTTACAGAGGTTTTCTGCATTAAGAAATTCAAAGAATATCTTTAATTGTTTTGACTATGCCAAATGCATGATTATAATGTAGAATTATATTTATGTCTGCAGAAACTTAAGTTTTCTAGATGGAAAAACTGGGAGGGAAATCGTACAAGAACACCCAAGATAAATTTAAGCATTTATGATGCAAAGATTGAAAGCTGACAGTAAAACCTAGTAAACAAAATTTGTATAGCCATATCAGTTAGAACATTTAATTCATAAATATAACACAAGAACAAAAGTGATATTCCTGTCTAAGAAAAACAAAATAACAAAAGTAATCTATGTTTTAAATTTATTTAGAATTCTGGAATCGTTCTCAAATATGAAAAACCATTACAGTTTATTTTAAAATCCAACTTTTTGTAAGGGACACATACACACATCACATAGCTGTGAATAAAAGGCCAAATATATTGTGCTATGGAAGGCAAACTCGTCTTCCTTAATATGATTTTCACTGTAAGTCCTATGTCAGAAACCAGTGGCATCATTTCTTTTTTTTCTCATGAGGAATGACCATTAAATATACTACCACAATGGATGTTATGGAAGAGTTTTAAGACATTGGCTCTGGAAGAAAACTTTAAACTCATCTGGACTAGGTGGCACACGCTAGTGGTTCGTGGGCAGTATTCAGCTATAGTTGTGCTTGGCCCGTTTAGTATTTTAAACATTTGGAATTTTAACATAAAAATCTTTGTTCCTAGCTTATCTTGAAAAATTAAAATAAACTTGAAAATACACTGTGTTTGTCTTGTTACATAGCACCTGCCATTTGGAATTGGTCCCATTAGAAGGACCATGTGTACTCCAGGTTACCACAGACCACATCATCCTTATTGTTTTACAACCAGCATGCCACACTCATTTAGTACCTGCATAATTTTCAAAGACATTTAGATTTTTTACCCCTGATCTAGTCTATCTTTTATAATTGAAAAAAAATTGAGGTCTCTTTGCTCCCCTGAGTTTTCCAGGCAATGAAGTATACTTGTAATGAACATGGTCTCTGGAGCTGGTCTGTTTGGGTTCAAATCCCAGCTCAACAGTTTACCAGTTCTGTGACCTTTAGCAAGTTATCAAACATTTCTAGGCCTTAGTTTTCTTATCTTTAAAGTGAGGAGAAAAATAGTACCTGCCTCATGGGTTTTGTGAGGCTTAGATGAGGAAACCCATGTGAAATGCTTAGAACAGTGCCTGGCAAATTTTATGTTCCATACCTGCATTATGTAGATGACACAACCTTGCTTGCCAAAAGTGAAGAGGACTTGAAGCACTTACTGATGAAGATCAAAGACCATAGCCTTCAGTATGGATTACACCTCAACATAAAGACAACAAAAATCCTCATAACTGGACCAATAAGCAACATCATGATAAATGGAGAAAAGACTGACTTTGTTAAGGATTTTATTTTACTTGGACCCATAATCAACACCCATGGAAGCAGCAGTCAGGAAATCAAACCACACATTGCATTGGGCAAATCGGCTACAAAAGACCTCTTTAAAGTGTTGAAAAGCAAAGCTGTCACCCTGAGGTGCGCCTGTCCCAAGCCATGGTGTTTTCAGTGGTCTCATATGCATGTGAAAGCTGGACAATGAACAAGGAAGACCGAAGAATTGATGCCTTTAAATTGTGATGTTGGCGAAGAATATTGAATATACCATGGACTGCCAAAAGAATGAAAAATCTGTCTTGGAAGAAGAACAACGAGAATGCTCCTAAGAAGCAAGGATGGCAAGACTACGTCTCACATACTTTGGACATGTTATCAGGAGGGATCAGTCCCTGGAGAAGGACATCATGCTTGGTAAAGTGTAAGGTCAGTGTAAAAGAGGAAGACCCTCAATGAGGTAGATTGACACAGTGGCTGCAACAATGGGCTCAAGAATAGCAACAATTGTGAGGATGGTGCAGAACTGGGCAGTGTTTTGTTCTGTTGTGCATAGGGTCACTATGAGTCAGAAACAACTCTACGACACCTAACCACAACAACAACTTACACGCATTTGCTATTGTTATTGTATCTCCCTATAGAAGTTGAGGCTCAGAGCAACCTGCTGAAAAGATGAGTCCATCTGTGGCCAGGCTCCAAATCCAGGTCTTCCCATATAGCCTGTCATGGGTTGAACTGTGTCCCCCCAAAATGTATGTCAACTTGGCTAGGCCATGATTCTCAATATTGTGTGGTTGTCCACCATTTTGTGATCTGATGTGATTATGCTATATATTTTAAATCCTAACCTCTATGATGTTAATGAGGCAGGATTAAAGGCAGTAATGTTAATGAGGCAGGACTCAATCTAAAGGATTAGGATATATCTTGAGTCAATCTCCTTTGAGATATGAAAGAGAATCGAGCAGAGAGGAAAGAAACCTCATACAACGAAGAAAGAAGCGCTGGGGGTGAAATGCATCCTTTGGACCGGGGGTCCCTGCACTGAGAAACTCCTAGACCAGGGAGCTTGATGACAAGGACCTTCCCTCAGAGCTGACAGAAAGAGAAAGGCTTCCCCTGCAGCTAGCATCCTGAATTTGGACTTCTACCCTCCTAAACTGTGAGAGAATAAATTTCTGTTTGTTAAAACCATCCACTTGTGGTATTTCTGTTATAGTAGCACTAGGTTACTAAGACATAGCCCTGTCCATTTAATTATTCCTCTCTGTAAATCCTACCTCAGCTCTAAGTATTTGAGTGAAGGTCTATGCAACCTTGGTATGTGTGACCTTTCACTGCTCTTAGACAATGCAGCCTTGAACATGAGGACAGACACTATGGTTAGTGGAAAGATCACTCCCAACATGTAAAAATATCAAAGGCAAAGGTGATCAAAAAGAATTAACTGTTGTTCTTATAAACAGCTTTACTTCTTTAAGCCAAAAACTATGGAGATAGAAAAGTCATTTATGATTGCCACCTCCAGCTCTCAATTGCAAGAAGGGGGAATGTGTGTAGAATTTCATTTTTTTTCCACTTCGAATGGAAAAAATGCATCATTAATATTAACATTTTGAGAAGCTAGAAACAAATCACTCATCCGGAGGAGGGGAGAGAGAAAACGTGCATTCATTCTCTTTCAAATATTTTTTACCTTGGTTAGGTCAATTTAATGGTCTATTTTAAAATTACATTGCTTGCATTGGAATAAAGGTTCTTTTTTCTGATTTTTCATATAATCAGTTTCACACCAAATAAAGAATGACTCTACATGACTTTAAGCCAGCATTATAGTGTACATACTTTTCTTCTTGATAAGCTTGTTTGTGAAAGTTTTAAAATATATGTATCCAAATGTCCTTTTTCCGTATTTTGTATGTGGGCTTGACCTAACTCCTAGAACACCAATCAGGAGTCTTTCTTCTTCCAATGATAAAGATTTAAGAGAGTTTTTCACATGCATCAGTCTCTTCTCTGTTAAAAGGGGTTCAAAAGTCCTTTATATAAAGAAAAAAACTTCTGTATTCTACAAATATATATAGGGCATCTATCATATTCATCAACAATTGGGACTCCATCACCTTCCAATCAAGTGAAATTTGCTTTATCATCCTAAAAATCTACCTAGAAGCAGGAGAGAACTTTTTTGTGGAATGAATAATATTTCATTGGAGTTAGAGCTGTTCCTTTTTTTCATTAGGTCTGTTTCTTCATAAAGTCATCTCTGTGCTGAAACTTGTGCTAAGGTGTTATATAAAAAAATAAATGATTTTTCACTGATTATAAATGACCTCTGTAGTGGCTTACGAATTTTTGTTATTAAATTCCATTTTCTCTTACTGTACCTTTCATATGAATAAAATGTGCAAATATCCATGTTTCCAAGGCTCTGACACTTGGATGGTAGGTGAAAAGCTTACCATAACTTAGTTAAGGCAGAAATTATGGCATTTGTAGCAGCCAATACTCTTGTCAGGTTGTAGAAAATTAAAGCCCCTTTGAAAACAAGTCTATCTTCTGTTTAGCTTTTGTTTGCTTGTGAAAATACTGTGTAATGACTTAGCCACCTGTTATTTATGTTTTGTAATGCAGTCGCTAAGTTGTCACTGATGGTTAGGGGGAGAATGGTGAAAATAAAGCTAACAATCATCAGGGAAATATGATTTGAACAGAAGAAACAACTAAAAATTATTTTTTTAGAAAAAAATGCATGAGAAGAGAAAGCAAAAAATAGAAGAGCAGTCAGTTTTTGGATTGAAGGTCTGATAGACATGTTTTTTTGAAGCTTCATATTTCTGTAGTTCCCGTAAGGAATAATAGCATTATAATCTCCAGATTAGGGTTTGCCAGTGTTTAGGGTTTGATTTACAATATACACCAAAAAGGCTGATCAGATGCTTTTATGAATGTGTTCTTTACTAATCTTGTGATTTATTTTACCTTATCATTTGAATTGAGGATAAAATTCTTAAAATAATATAATATCAGAAAACCTAGTACAAGGTAGTTTTAGAGTTTATGAGATTATATTTGCCTTTAAGTGTACCCAAACTGTGACTGCAGATGGACTTCCTAATGCTTAGCTGCTCTGGGCACACAGTAGCTTTGTGTTGGGGGGATGCTTGTAAGACACCTGATCAAGAGGATGTTTCTAGAACCTCAGTTAGGATGGTATTATATTTAATTGCTGTTTGAGCAATTGGAAACATTCTAGTTCACTTTACAAAAATATAATCTCAGAAAAAGGGAGTGGAAGAGAAGTATACTGAATACTTGGATTTTGAACTCATAGGTACACTTACTAAGTGGCTACAGACTGATCTATCTCCAAGTTCCAAAACCTAAAACCATGTGTGTATCTCCATGTACTTAGCTACTGAAAGACATGCTGACTTTTGGAAACCAGCATTGTTGCAAATCAAAAGAATTTAGATAGATTTTATAAATTAAGAGTTTGCAATTACTAAAATTGTGACACATCCTTCAATATGTCTTAAAATAGATGGTATTAATATGTAATATGATACATGCATTAACTTTGTATAATTCTGAGCCAGTCTCAGCAAAGAAAACCAATGAAAATTGTTTTTTTTTTTTTT
>NW_004444019.1:7189247-7212371 GCF_000243295.1 Trichechus manatus latirostris
GATAGGAGTCCAAGATGGTGGATCTGCGCTGCGTTAGCTGATAGGGGACCTCTGCATGAATCTCTCCTCGCTCTCCGTTCTCTGTCAGTTTTCTCACTCCATTTGGTGCTTGGCTGAGTTCTTTATCTCTTCATATGATGTTTTATGGTTTCAGGATTGTTGTTTTCTCAGTTTGCCTTAGTGTTTCAGATCTTTGCTGTGGATGGACGGCATGGTGCTTCTGCCTAGAGCACCATTTTGCTGGAAGTCGAAAATTGTTTTTAAACAGCAGGTGAAAATATTCTGGTTTTAGGTTTGACTACTTTGTGTGAGATTCCAGTTTGGATTAGGACTACGTTTCATGTATTTTTCTCTCTGAAAGCTAATGAAAATCCCCTGGATGTAATACCATTAATCCCCAGAGAAGAAATAACTGGGTGGGACAACATTTAGTATAACAGATGTGATTGCTGTAAGTGCCAGTGATAAGGTCTGTACATTAGCAACAAAGATTAAATAAAGGAAGTTGAAAAATAGGGAAGGAAAATTTTGCTTGCCCTGAAGGAAAATTTTGTGATGAACCAATGCCTTCAGTTGTTATTTTCAGTAACTTTGAAGGCATAATACATAAAATTCAACCTTAAAATAATTGACTATGAATTTCAACACTGAAAATTATAGGATGTCATTATAAGATCTAAGTTTCTTCACCAAAGAAGCAATATTAATAAAATATTCACTCTTGGAGGAGAAAGTAAAACTGTGGTGACTTCATTATACTAGGAATTTATATTAAATATTCAAAATGCTTATATTACATTTCTCTGAAGGTAATTCAGCAAGTTTGGAAGGACATTTTTATTCTATAGAAATTCAGTATATATTCTCTCTTCACTCTAAATTAGTTAACATAACTCAAAAACATCCTAAATATTAAATTAAAACTTTAAAATTATTTTGGCAGTTTAATATTGTAATTATAATGCTTCAATACAGAAGATCTCGGAATGCTAATATTCGACACATCACAGTATGCACCGACTCTGAAATTTGACTTTTCAGTATTGCTGGCTTTGTATATTTCTCATGCCATGTGATATCGTTGATAGTATTAGGACTTTCTAATATGGTGGGATGCTATTCCCTATAATAAATGCTACCATTTATAAATGTGCTGTTGGAAAGCATAAAAGTCTATGATCCCACATAAATATTACTACTGTAACTGTTTTCTTAAAACATAACCTTCTGGGAAATAACATGTTATGCCCTAATGATTTATTATTACATTTCCAGGTAACAACTCAAGTTTCTGGGCTTGACTCTTATAACTATAAATCCTTCATAACTGTGAATTATGAATTATTGACTATGAATTATGAACTGTACACTCTTAAACACATGTTTTAAAATTCCTACCTCAAAGAGCACTTAGTCTTGATAACATCCTGGTCTCTTAGAAAATTAAGAATAAATAAAGTTTTCACTGTTTTCTGAATTGGCTTTCTATGAATCAATCAATTAAGCTTCATGCAGTTTTAGCCAGTGAGAGGATTTAAAGCACTCGCAGGCAGACTTGGAAATGGTATTTACATACCTTAACTCAAAAACATAGCAGTTTAAGAAGATTGAGGGGGCCCAGTATTAATATTTCAGTAGCCAAATGTGTATGAGCCAGACTCTGTCAGAATTCCACACATGAAATTCAGATAAAAGCCATGGGTAGTTAAATATTAACATCAATGACTCTATGTGTGAAATAACTATCAGCTACTTCCACGCAATTTAAAACTAAATTGTTCAATTAAGCCATCCACCTGTGACTGTCCTTGTGATTTTTTGATCATGACTCACAGAATACATTATGTGGTGTTTGCTCTTAAGAAATCTGAATTTAAAGAATCATGAGCAAAATATGATGGTGACCAAACATTACCCTACGTGGAGCAAAAATACAAGCTAAAAGCAAGCTGGGTTTGACAATACCTAATGCTGCACGTGAAAACTTGTGTGAGGATGATAAATACTCCTGACGCAGACAATAGCATTTCCCATTCTTTCACACCTTTTATGACAACTACCTCAAGCATCTGTGTGGGTAGAAATGAAGTATTTTATTTCTTTCTATTTTTTTTTTCCCCAAAGCTAAATTGTAAAAGAAGATTGGGTCTTAGCTCCCTTTCTTTTCAATACTTGACTAAGTCATCAGAGGCATTTGATAGGGTTAAACTAGAAGCATGAGCTTGAACCATTGCATATAGAAATAAATGGTTTCCTGTAGATAATGACTGGAGCCCTAGTGGCGCAATGGTTAGGAGCTACAGCTGCTAACCAGAAGGTTGGTAGTTCAAATCCACCAGCCACTCCTTGGAAACCTTATGGGGCAGTTCTACTTTGTCCTATAAGTTCACTATGAGTCGGCTTCTACTCGACGGCAATGGGTATGAATAATGACATGGTCCTAACATTACATTCTAGCAACAAATGCATATGTCCAGTTAGAACTATAGGTAATATCTTAATTTTAATTAGCAAGACTTGCTTCACCATCTTGATGTATGCCAAACATTTATTGAGGTTTTTATTTTGTTTCAGTCACTGTGCTGACCCAATGATTGTATAACAGTATTATTACTCCCATTTCATGGATAAAGAAACTGAGTGTCTTACTGAAGTATACAGAGTTGAGATTTGAACTAGGTCTTCTCGGTTCTGAAGTGTTAGAGTATTTTAATTATTAACTATGTTGATACTATTTTAATCACACTAAAAGAGAAACAAATGACCTTAATTCAAAAAGAAATGAGTGAAAGTTTTTCTGAGAATATTTTATTAGATAAGAAATTTTAATTTTTTTGAAGATTTGAATGGGAAGGGTGAGCAGAAGCAATTTTAGTAAATTGTAATGAATTGTAAAAAATTACAAGTACTATTATTGTACATGCATTGTATGATGAAAATTAATTCATTAGTGTTGTCTATACAGTCCTAAAGCATAAACTAGAATGAAGCTTGATGAAGTTATTTTAGGTAAAAATTTTAGTCTTTTATATTTGAAATGTATTCCCATTTATATACAATTTAATAAATAACTATATAATTATAACTTTAAAATATAAACAATTGCTTTATTCATTTCCTTAATAGAGTATATCAGGCATTGAGCTAGAGGCCAAATGAACCAGACAGACACAGTCTCTGTCCTCAAGGAGCTTTCTGTGTAGTGATTGTTATGAACATACATGTGATGAATTATATCTAAAAAGATGTCAACCAGAGAAGTGAACTGCTGCTTTGGGAAGGGCTCCTTCCCTACGTGAACTGTGTCTTGGTAGGGTAAGCAAAGCCTTCTTTGAGATTTCTGAAACTAAACTCCATCAGTCTTCCAAGGAATGATCAGGCTTTGATAGACTCATTTTAACCACACTCATAGGAGAAGGATATAGAAATCAAAGCAATATTTTATTGATTTATGAAAGGTGACATTAGGTAATGCCTTTATAGGAAGTACCTGGAACTTGAAATTATTTATAGAAGGTTTTGGTAAATATGTAATTATAACAAGGGGATTTAGATGGTGTCAACAGATGGAAAATTTGTTTTTCTTCAAGGAATTGTCTCCAGTCCACTTCTAGAATACATTTTTGGTGACCAAAATACTTTGATTTTCCAGATATTGTTAGTCTTTATGGGAAGTGATAAATAAACACTGCAAAATTCTTTTTTTGCAGTTTTCTTTTTGTAGGTTATCAAAAGTACCACTATTAAAACGTTAAGTAGGTTAACAGCTACATTTCAATACTATATTTCTCTGGCTGTAGCCTACTGATCTTTATTAGACTAGGGCATTTGCCTTCTGCAGAATATTTACAGACTATGAATGTGTTCAGTATTTTTGCATATGACAAAGTTTGCTTTTTATTACAGATTTTAACTAGTTTGCATCAATGGCCTTTTTAGTAACTTTTTCTGAAAATTTGAAATTTTAATTTGTACCGAGTCCGTAACGCATTAACCAGAATGAAGCTCATGTTTATCTTAAATGTCTAGGTCAGCAAATACATATTTCAGACATTTTCTTTGGAAAGAGTCTTATACAACATCTTTATTATTATATTATTTTAATGCATATTTAAGTCATTCTCTTGAGTTTTCTTTTCTTCTTTTTTTTTGCTAGGGTCCTTGATAATACATTCATTAATAGTTTAATAGTTTGTCTCCAGAGAACACGCTTAGAGACAAATTTATATTTAAATCAATATTTTGGCATAATGAGATGATTGGATTTTTTGTAAATCTTCAGGTACTGTACATTTTTTGTCTCTAGACATCATTAGGCTGTACCCAACTTTAACCTTTAGGTGGCGGCATGTGAGAACAGTTATAGATAGAAAGTTGCCACCATTTAGAAAAATATAATGAAGAATAATTCATATATTGAAAAGAAAGGATTTAGGGCTTTTTTTTGAAGTACAGATACATGATAATCAAGATACATGACTTATCAAGCCATAGCACAGTCACATAATTTGGAATACTCAAAAGTTTACTCCCATGAAAAGCCCATCATCTTTTGCACTGCCATTTGTTCTCTGCTTATGCTTTTATTGAAGGTAGGGGTCTCCCTAATGGGTACTCCTAAAGGCCCTTTGTTCCCAGAATATCCTCAATTTTAATGAATTTTGGCTAATTGGACATATCTGAAAATTCCTTCTAAAGTATTGAAGATAAAAAGATATTATCCTTCTCCCTGCAATGTGTTGATTTAAGAAATACTTTACATTGATGTAGAATGAGAGATAAAAGGGGGAAATACAATTTAACACTAGTCTGTATCAAACATTCTGGTAAATTGTCTGCGTTGTTATCTACAATCATCATTACAAAAAGTAAATTTTGTTGAATAATTTACAACTTAAATTAATCTGATCTATGATTCCAATCTTGTGTTCTTTTTCAAAAATTAGGATCAACCAATTTTGTTTCAAATTTACTCTGGATCCACTTTAACTGTAATTAGTATAGAGCTGTAGTGTTTGGTATAAAACATCCCTTTACTCAATTCAGTTTTCTCAACAGTAAGATGGAGCATAATGATCAGTGAACTGGCTTTTGTGAGGATTCAATGACATGTGAGTCCAGCACAGAAACCCACACGTAGAGCATCTGCACTTAATGATCATAATACAAATAACACTTTCATGAGAAAGGTTATTAAAATTATTAGACTTACCTTCTAAGAATTTTAGTTATAGAAAAATGAAAAGTTTTAAAAAATAGTTAAATTAAGATTCAGTATATTCTTTAAAAAGTAAACCTAGGAAGACTTTTTTAGAATCCTCTAAAATTAAGCCCCTGCATTTTCATCTTGTCCTTGACTTCTTTATATTAAACTCAAGATTAAAGAGAGAGCAGAAGAGAGAAAGAGAGCAAGCGAGTGAGCTAGCAATTGAGTAGATGCATTTCTTTCCCAAGGGCCACATCATTCTGCTGTTCGTTTCCTTGTGATCATGATGTTTCTGTTTCTACGATTCTGCTGTTTCCAAATTTAAAGAGTCTCGTATTAAAAACCTCTGGTTTTATGAAGTGTTTTATGTATATAGGTACTGAAAAATATCAGCAGAGTAAATGAGATAATTAATCTACGTTTCAGTTGGCATCTTTTCTTAGTTCAAACTGAGATCCGGCTTTGATGCACATTTTAGCTCATACACTGTCCAAGTCATTGTCCAAGTCAGCTGATCTTTATGTTCAATAAAAGTCTGGACAAACGAGCCAAAGCAGATATTGAGGCTTTTCACTCTTTCTGCTGGCACTGTCATCCAGATCAGTTATATTCAAAGTGTGTCTACACGATGGCCTAGTGAGATGTAAACCAATTTGTGAGATGTAAACCAATTTCAGTAAAATGGAGTTGTGTGTATCCTAACACCTTGATAATACTGACTAGGTATGATCAGATTGTTTGAAAACTGCTGAAAGTGAATAGATTTCTAACTCAGGAGAACTTGTTGTATTATCAGAAGGTTTGGTGTGGCAAAGGTCCTGGCCTTTGACTTTAGGTAAGAGCAGCCACTGCCTAGGAATAAGGGGAGGGTATTATGGAGAACTGGCCCACCATCAACTAGGTGATGATGTTGAATCAGAAGTATGGGCTGCGCTCATCTGCTAATAATTCCTGAAGCTAAGGCCGGGCGTGACAACCAGTTCTAATGTCAAAAATGGCCTATGTCGTCTGTTCCACATGAACAGCTTCCTGTTGCGTGTACTATATACTATATCACTTTAACAAAGGAGATAACACATCAATAAATTTTTTATTTTATTAAATGTAAACATTTTTACACAGCCAAACTTCCATTAAATTGAGTTTAGAGGATTAGATTTTTTTTTTTTTAATTTAAATTTTGGTCTTTTTATTACTTAGAAACTATGAGCAGAATCAATTTTTCCCTCTTCACCAGGGAAGTACCATCCATCGGAGGGTTAATAGAATGGCTGTCTGTTGCCTGGTGAAGGGACCCAGGGCAAGTAGCTAAACCCTACTGCAACCCCTTTTTTAAACTATCATTCCTTATAAAGTTATTTAACAGAAGTACTAAAACATATGATATTTTTACATATTAAGTGTCAAATCCACAGTTTGGTGACTGTAAAACACAAATCTTTCCTCTTTGTCGTCTTTTCTCTCTAAATCTGATCTCTCTAAAAGGCAAATCTATTTATTATGCCACTCTCTGTCTTTTCAACCTTAGGTATCTGTCCCTTGTTCACAGGACATATTTATTAGCATGTACTGCAAGGCTTCTTATGATTTCATGCAGGCTTTTCCCTCTAGCCTTTTCCACCACCCTTTCCTCCTTACTTTCCTACTCTGTTCCTTTGAACTTCTTTGAGTTCCCCTAACACAGTGTGCTATCATTCTTATTAAGCAAACATTGTCACCAGCTTAGGTCCTTCTCATTCATCAGGGCTTGCTTTGCCATAATGCCTTCCTCCAGAAAGCCTTCCCTGACTGCCTAGTTTGGTGCCCTCCCGAAACATCCCATGGCACGCTCTTTTCGTGTATCAGGGCACCTCACATTTATTATTGCTGTTTCTTTATTACTTACTGTCAGGCATTTAGCTCCATGAGGAAAAGGACAGTGTTTGCTTTGTTCAATGCTTAGCACAATGTTGGCACATTGTAGGTTTCAGTTAGTGTATGTTGAATGCGTGACCTGTGTTCAATTCAGTATATAATGAGTATTGATATGCAAGGCACTATTGTTACTGTTAATTGCTGTATAGTCAATTCCAACTCATGGCAACACCATGAGCGCAGAGTAGAACTGCTCCATAGTTTTCAAGGCTGTGACCTTTCAAAAGCAGATTGTCAGGCTTATCCTCCAAGGAGCCTCTAGGTGGGTTCAAACTGCCAAACTTCTGCATAGTACGTAGTTGAATGCTTAACCGTTTGCAGCACCCAGGGACCTATGAATCGAGCACTACAAGGATGACTAAGACAGGATTTTTCTTTTCATGAAGCTTTCCATTTAGAATCGGTATGCATTTGGGGATAAGTCATGATACAAATCATATTATAAGGCAACATATATGGGCTGAAGAGGGTCTGTCATGAGCAAATGATTATTGAGGATTTAGTCTCAGAGATTAGAGATCGTGGAGTCTCCTGGAGATTAGAGTTGATTGTGGAGCACTTTGATTAGTGTTTTAGAAGGTAGCACTGTCTCTTTTAGTAGCTAGATTATAATCAGCTTTTCTGATAAATGAATAAAACATAGCATGTTTCTTTTATGCTTGTGTTTCAGGTTAAAGTAGTAGAAACAATTACAGTACTCATCTGTTCCATACTGGAGTCAACTAAATATTTGATTTATATTTAAATACTATCATGATTATAGTTTTGATTTTGTTAGGCAAGTTATACCTAGATTTTTTGTATGTAGGTCTGCAATTATAATAATCTATTCCTAATTGCTTGTATGAAATCTATGAATCCTTTTTTTTGTGCACTATGGTATCCTCCTAGGTGTTGATAAACTAGATCCATTAGCAGCCTTTAATGTTCTCTTAAAAGTTATTTGACTTTGATTTAGAAATGCTACATTCTCATTCATTTCATAAATAATCTTCTAATGCTTTTTCTAAACCTGGGGCATAATATAGATCTCACTTCCACAGAAAATTATGGATATTATCAGAAATTGCTCTATTACTACAAAGAAAAAAAAGTATTTAGATCGTACAGTCGCAAGCTATTTCAAAAAATCTTTTGTAGTAGTGATTATATAGGTAATGTATGTACTTTGCATGCAAATAATAGTTATTATACTTTCATGTATAACATTTAAGCCACAGGATACTGAAGTTTTCATTTCCTGTTGGAGTTTTCCATGGAAATGTAATGCTGTTCTGTCGGAAGAGCTACAGATTTCTACCTTATGGTGTTCAATATACTGTGGATTAATAATGCTTTGGTGAGTTTTTTAAAAATTATTATTTCAGAGGTCTTAAAAGAATTCTACTCTTCCTTCATATTGTATCATCTTCTTCTATTCCATGATAATATCCTATACGATTATCTCTCTAAATTGAAACTTGCTCTGTGAATGGGATCATCCTCTTTCTTTGTGGTGGCGCCTAGACTCTTCCCTTTCCTTGTGATATACAAGACCTCAGCTATTATATTTGATGCAAATTATTTCAGTGGAAATACATTGCAATACAGTGCAGATATTCTCTGTGGAAGTACAGGTTTGCTCCTCTTCCCTACTTTTTCTATAAATAAGTTCATATAATACCTAAAAGGCTTTGCAGAATAGTTACTAATGTGGTACCGCAGAGGCCCTTAGTGCTTATTCCCCTGGAAGGGCAATAAGGTAAGCACACAATCCTGTTAGCTGCCACTTGTGTTACTAGTTTTGTAAGTCAGATGTAATGAGCCTACTTATAGAGCAAGAAAACATTTACGATGGCAAATCTGTGTTTCTGAGGTGCTCATATAGAAAGGTATTTGACACTTAAGTGGAATTAATTTTCCTAAGTATTTCATTATTCTTAATTCTTAATTGACCATGTTATAATTTTTTAATCTTTCTTTTATTTTAGCTGAAGGAGTTAAAAAACAAAAACAAACAAATTTCTTCCTCTCAAAATCTTAAAGTAAAAAAATAATAATAATAACAGCTGTTATTATTTTAATAAAATATTATTTTAAATTATTTCTTCTGATATGCCTTACTGTGCTGTCTTTGTGAAGAACCATCGTATTATACAGATGGAATACTGAGAAAATAAGATAGCTTTAAATCTGTATGAGCCCCTGGTGTCACAGTGGTTAAGCATTTGGCTGCTTAAATCTATATGCATCTCATTTATTTAATTAAAGTTAGAATTAATGAGCCTTGATCTCAAACAGGAAGTTAAGCATACTTCCCAGATTGCTGTTCATATCAGTGGGTATTTGTTTAATATTATATTATGTATCAGAATGGCAAAACGAAAAGAGAATTTGACTGGAGTGGTTGGTTCTGGTTCTAGCTTTGTTCCTCATTGAGTGTGGAACCCAGGCTCCCTCTCCATCTGTAAAATGAGATCACAGTTTTGGTTTCCATGTTCTCTGAGGCTTATTCTTATTCTTAAATGCATGTAATTTTAGAATTAATATATGCGTTCTTATACTCTTTCACTTATTCAGTTTCTGAGCACATAGTTTGTGCCAGGCACTGTGCTGGGCACAGGAATGAGGCAGTGGACAAACAGATGCGGTTTCTTCCCACATGGAACTCAGGGTCGAGGGGGAGAAAAATGTTACAAAATCACACCAATAAATATCCAAATATGAATTGTGATAAGTGCTGCAAAGGAGATGTTCTAGGTGTCAGAGGAGAAAATAATAGGATGAAACTAAATTAGATTGAGTGTTAAAACATGTCTCTCTGAGAGAGTAAGAGCTTTAAGCTGAAACTTGAAGCCTGAGAAAGAATTAACATGATGAAGAATGAAGCAGGGCCTAGCATTCCAGGCAGAGAAAAGAGTTCACAGAAAAGCCCTGAGGTATAAAATCGCCCAAGGGTCCAGGACAGTGTCTGAGATGAGGTTGGAGAGAGAAGGCTGAAAGTCTATCGTGGGAGGCATAGGCCAGGCTAGGGGCTTGAAATACAATGAAAATAAGACAGAGACAGAGAAACAGAGAGATCAAGAAGCAGAGAGAGAGGAAAGAGGGAAAGGAAGGAAGGGGAAGGGAAGGGAGAGGTGTGTGTGCATGTGGTGGAGGGAGATGTATGCAGTGCACAAAAGATAAGCATCTAGATGGACAAGAGGTTTTCCATTTGTTTGTTTTGTAAAGATTTGCCTTTTTTGAAAAGGCTGAGTTCTCAGGGAGATATTTTTAGGCAGGAGCACACATGGAATTTGAAGATCTGAAAATGTTCCTTAAAAAGGCTTCATGTACCTCTGGGAGAACTCATACTGTGATATGAAGACCACAATATAAAACCCAGTACCTAATTTCAGAGAATTTGAAATTTAGTTGGATAAAAAGACAGAAGCTTATGAAAATATCAATAATTGTAAAAGATTTAAATAACAGTTCAGGGCAATAGTAGACGAACTATTATAAGCAAGTCATGTGTAATTGGTGCAAGCAATGATTTGTCAGAAGCCTGCAGTGGCCTGGGACTTCTTTTAGGATGTTGAAAAATTGGGAGAATTTGAATGGGCTGAAAGGAGGATTTACAACATAGCAGACTAACAGTTGTTGTTAGGTGCCCATCGAGTCAGTTTTGACTCATAGCAACCCGATAGGACAGAGTAGGGCTGCCCCATAGAGTTTCCTAGGCTGAAATCTTTATGGGATTAGATCTCCAAGAGATGCTGGGTAGGTTCAAACCAAGTTAGCAGCCCAGGGCTTAACCATTGTGCCACATGGGCTCCTTATTTGTTGTGATAGTAGTAGTATTATCAGTGCATGTTTCAGACCCAGGATCTGAGAACAATCAGATCTCCACAGCTGTCAAATTCTGGTATTTAGATTTGTTAGTACAGTAGGTTTTCACTGACGAGTCATTTTAGAAGTAGATCGCCAGCTCCTTCTTCCTAGTCTGTCAGTCTGGAAGCTCCTCTGAAACCTGTCCACCATAGGTGACCCTGCCGGTATTTGAAATACTGGTGGCATAGCTTTCCGCATCACAGCAACACACAAGCCACTACAGTATAACAAACTGACAGTCGGGTCCTCAAGTTGCAATGTTGAAGGATTCTATGGGAAAAATATTGAATGATGCAGGAAACATCAAAAGAAGATGGAAGGAATACACAGAGTCACTGTACCAAAAAAAAATTCGTCGATGTTCAACCATTTCTGGAGGTAACATATGATCAAGAATGATGGTATTGAAGGAAGAAGTCAAAGCTGCACTGAAGGCATTGGTGAATAAAAAGGCTTCAGAAACTGACGGAATGCCAAGTGAGATGTTTCAACAGAGGGATGCAACCCTGGAAGTTCTCATTCATCTATGTCAAGAAATTTGGAAGATAGTTACCTGGCCAACCAGCTGGAAGAGACCCATATTTGTGCCCATTCCAAAGAAAGGTGATCCAACAGAATGTGGAAATTATCAAACAATATCATTAATATCACACACAAGTAAAATTGTGCTGAAGATAATTCAAAAATGGGTGTAGCAGTATATCAACAGAAAACTGCCAGAAATTCAAGGCGGATTTAGAAGTGACATTGAGTGAGGAATACCATTGCTGATGTCAGATGGATCCTGCCTGAAAGCAGAGAATACCATAAAGGTGTTTACCTGTGTTTTATTGACTATGCAAAGGCATTCGAGTGTGTGGATCATTACAAATTATGGATAATGTTGGAAAGAATGGGAATTCCGGAACATTTAATTGTGCTCATGAGGAACCTGTACATAGACCAAGAGGCAGTTGTTTGAACAGAACAAGGGGATACTGCGTGATCTGAAGTCAGGAAAGGTGAGTGTCAGGGTTGTATCCTTTCACCGTACTTACTCAGTCTCTATGCTGAGCAAATAATCAGAGAAGCTGCGCTATATGCAGAAGAACGGGGCATCAGGATTTCAGGAAGACTCATGAACACATTGTGATATGCAGATGACACAACCTTGCTCGCTGAAAATGAAGAGAACTTGAAGCACTTACTAATGAAGATCAAAGACTACAGCCTTCATATGGATTACACCTCAACATAAAAAAAAAAAAAATCCTCACAACTGGACTGATAAGCAACATCATGATAAACGGAGAAAAGACTGAAGTTGTCAAGGATTTCATTTTACTTGGATCCGTTATCAATGCCAACGGAAGCAGCAGTGAAGAAATCAAAAGACATATTGCATTGCGCAAATCTGCTGCAAAAGACCTCTTTAAAATGTTAAAAAGCAAGGATGTCACTTTGTGAACTAAAGTGCGCCTGACCAACCCATGATATTTTCAATAACCTCAGATGCATGTGAAAGCTGGACAATGAATAAGGAAGACAGAAGAAGAATTGATGCCTTTGAATTATGGTATTGGCAAAGAATATTGAGTATACCATGGACTGCCAGAAGAACGAACAAATCTGCCTTGGAAGAAGTACAGCCAGAATCCTCCTTAGAAGTGAGGATGGCGAGACTTCATCTCATGTACTTTGGACATTTTATCAGGAAGGATCAGTCCCTGGAGAAGGTCATCATGCTTGATAGAGTAGAGGGTCAGCGAAATAGAGGGATCCCTCAACTAGATGGATTGACACAGTGGCTGCAATAATGAGCTCAAACATAGCAACGAATATGAGGATGGAGCAGGACCCAGCAGTGTTTCGTTTTCTTGTACATGGGGTTGCTATGAGTCGGAGCTGACTCAGTGGCACCTAACAACAATAACAGTACAGCAAGCTGAAGTTTACCTTCTTTGACATTATTTATTTACTTCTCACTAATATTTTCCATAAGCCTAAAGTGCAATATTCATTACTTAGTGACTAAACTTTAATACAACCCTCCATGTGGCTCTCTTCCAATAAAAGCAACTAGAACAATGATGGCCCATTTCATGCTGTAACTTTGCCTAGTAAGTGGAAGTGGAACACTAATCAGACATGTGGATTGTCTCAGGTATACTCCCTCTTGCTCTTTATTTAATAATGAACTTCCAAAATCATGGTTAGACATAACCATGTTTCACTTCCAAAAACGAGTTCTAGTTCACTAAGCCTTGTTTCTACAACCAGAATATCACCTTGTTTATTTTTAGACAGTTTTTCAAAACTTGTTAAAATAAATATTTTAATGCAATTAGTCCACTTATTAAGAATCTCTGAACAAAAACATTAGAATTAAAGCCACCCATAATCACAGCATCCAGAGATAACCACTGTCAGTATTTTAGCAAATATCCTCAAATGGTTAAGTGGTGGTCTACTAACCTTAAGAAGAGTTGGTGGTTCAAACCTACTCAGAGGCACCTCGGAAGTAAGGCCTGGCAATCTGCTTCCAAAAGGCCACAGCCTTGAAAACTCTATGGAACAGTTCTACTCTGCACACTTGGGGATGCTGTGAGTTGAAATTGACTAGACGACAACTGACATCAACAATCCTCCCAGTTTATTTCCTGTGCATACTACATAAAACTAATACTGGTTGCTGAAATGTGATCATATTCTACATACTGCAAATGTGATCATTCTATGTATACTATTCTGTGGCCTGCTTTTCTTAGTTCATCATTTGTTATGAATATATTTTCAATGGATAATTGTAGAACATTATCCCTACGACTGCTATAAAATTTTCTTTTAAGCAACCATCTCTTTTTAGATGTTTGGAAGGTTCTCGGTATCTCCACTATAAACATTGTTATAAAAATATTTGTATACACACATTATAACACTGTTTTAATATACATATTAAAACATTTTAACACTGTTTTAGTAAACATATACACATATATTTGTGAACCCTGGTGGCACAGTGATTGAGAGCTGTAACTGCTAACCAAAAGGTCGGCAGTTCAAATCTACCAGCTGCTCTTTGGAAAACCTATGGGGCAGTTCTATTCTCTCCTGTAGGGTCACTATGAGTCGGAATCTACTCCGTGGCAATGGGTTTCGTTTTTTTTTTTTTTTTTTGTGTGTGTATGTGTGTGTGTGTGTATGTATGTGTATGTGTGTGTGTGCATTTATGTGTGTGTGTGCACATATATATGGAAACTGTGGTGTCATAGTGGTTAAGTGCCATGGCTGCTAACCCAAAGGTCAGTAGTTTGAATCCACCAGGCGCTCCTTGGAAACTCTGTAGGGCAGTTCTACTCTGTCCTATAGGGTCGCTATGAGTTGGAATTGACTCAATGGCAATGGGTGTTTTTTGTGCATACATACACACCCACACACACTTATCTGATTATTTCCTTAGAGTAAATTTTTAAAGTGGCATTGTTAGGTCAAAGCTGTGCACTTTTTAAGAATTTTTTATACATATTTTCAAATTGCCTTACAGAAATAAAGTTTTCCTCCCCAAAACAGGATGTGTAAATACAGTCATCCTTCAGTATCTGTGGGTGATTGGTTCCAGGACCCCGTGGATAGAAAACTCTGGCGATGCTCAAGTCCCTTATATAAAATGGTATAGTATTTGCATATAACCTACGCATATCCTGTATATTTTAAATCATCTCTAGATTACTTATGATACGTAATACAATGTGAATGCTATTTCAATAGTTGTTATACTGTATTGTTTAGGGAATTATGTCTAGATGTGAGGGGAACAATGCTTAGACCAAGAGTGCTGGAGAGAGACTGAGGATCTGTGAAATGGCAGGAGGCAACAGCAGGTTATGCCCACGCATCATTTCATTCGCGTGGATTCATAGTAGTGCTTGGTGTGCGGCAAATTCAAGTTTTGTGTTTTGGAACTTTCTTTTTTCGAGTATTTTCTATCCACAGTTGGTTGAATCTGTAGATGCGGAACCAGCAGATATGGAGGGCCAACAGTAGCTATTGTCTTACTCTTTCAACATTAGAACAATGGGCTTTATCATAGATTTTTATCATTGCAATCTAATAGGTGAAAAATGATACCTTATGGTTTTAATTCACACTTTGGGGCTCACTTGTAGGTGAATATTATATTCGTGTATTTGTTGATATTTGCATTTCTCCTTTTTAAACTGCTCATTCACATTCTTTGCCCATTTTCCCACCAGACAACCTATTTCTTAAATTGTTTATTCTGATCAACTAGTACAACTAGCTTTTAAAGCTTATTAAAGTAATTATATTTGTTCTGTCTGTTCTTATATTGCAGAGAACTTTCTGTGCCATGCAAGAGTCAAGATGCTGTACACCTAGTATTGCTTAACATTACACTACATTAGTAGTCCTAGTTTTAAACATATATTTAATATATGTTGTCTTAGTCATCTAGTGCTGCTACAACAGAAATACCACAAGTGGATGGCTTTAACAAAGAGAAATTTATTTCTTCACAGTAAAGCAGGCTAAAAGTCCAAATTCAGGGCATCAGCTCCAGGCGAAGGCTTTCTCCCTCTGTCAGCCTTCTCATCAATGTTCCCCCGGACTAAGAGCTGCTCTGTGCTCTGCTCCTGGCACTGCTTTCTTGGTGGTCTGAGGTCCCTCTGTCTCTCTGCTCATTTCTCTCTTTTATATTTCAAGAGATTGCCTCAGGACACAATCCAATCCTGTAGATTGAGTCCTACCTAACTAACACAACTACTACCCATCCTCCCTCATTAACATCATAGAGGCAGGATTTACAACATAGAGGAAAATCACACAGTACCAGGAATCATGGCCCAGCCAAGTGGATACACACATTTTTGGGGGGGACATAATTCAATCCATGACATATGCTTTAATTAAAATGCATGTAAGTGGCAATATTTACCAAGATTATCTTATTTAATTATTTTATTATTCTTTCATGGGGATTGTCTTCTTAAAAATATCTAAAATAAATCAAAAGAGAAATGTATAAAAACAAAATATTTCTTGTAAAAGCTAAAAAAATAAGCAGTTACCCTACACTGCCACTAAAGACAAACCTTATTTTGACCAGTATCTGAACTGGCAGGATAATGTGGAAAGTTCCAAAGTCAGCATGACTATTCATGAAAATTGAAATCCCCCTTCACATCTGTTTCGTGAAAGGAGCTGGGCTTTTACCTTTTCATACCGTCACTCCTTACAAAGTGGTATGCTTACTGCCTACCAAAACAATTGCCTTTCAGTTTCTGAGACAAAATATTAGTTGCCTAAAATCTATCCTTCTTAAACGGAGATTTGGAATTGAGCAACAATTTGACATTGACTGTGGGAATAAGATTATGATGGAGTTCATGGACCAATGAGGTGAGAAGAGAAGAGTCGGGGGAGGTTAAGATGAAAATACTTCCACAAAGTATTGATAACCACATTTCTGAAATAGCTACAGGAGAACATCAACTACAAAAGTGGCTTTTTAATATGGCTTAACAAATAATTTCATTTAGTAATAATAAGAAGCGTGGTAGTAGTATAAAATGATTTATTTCATAATTAATATTTTAATTCATTCATGGACATAAATTTTCTATAGATTATGGAAGAAGTAGACATCATGGATGTCTATTCATTTGATCATGCACTTGAATTGCCCAACAGGATAAAATTGATATTTAGTCAATTGATACTTCTTTATCATCAGTCCTTGTCAGTTACTCTTTTGAGTGCTGAATATATAACAGAGTACAAAGCTCCTGCCCTCCACTTACATTCTAACAAGCGGGATAGATAATAAACAAATAAGTAGATATTGAATATAATGAGAGATAATGATAAGTGCTATGAAGAAAAATAAACCATGGTAAAGGGATAGAGAAAAAAGGAGGTTCTCATTATTGCTCAGAGTAGCTGGTGAAGATCATTTTGAGAAAGTGTTATTTGAACATGGTCTTAGGAGAACTTGGCAGACACATGGAGTAAGAGCATTAAGGCTGAGGGAACAGCAAGTGGGAAGACCCTGAGGCAGGAGAATGGTTGGTTCTTAGCCTATTCAAGGATTATTTGGAGATGTTTTATTACTTCCTTATTTTCTTATTGATTTTGTTTTCCCCCAGTTAACATCCAAATCCATTAATTAACTCAGATGATTAGAAAATAGTAAACATAGAATCATCTTCATTACAAATTTGGTTTAGACACACTGATTTTCTTCTTTTTTTTTATAATGTTAGAAAGGACTCGAAGACCTGGCATAGGAGGATGACAGGGGAAAGATAGGATAGATTAGTATAGGCATGAAAGTGTGACAAAAGCATGTAATTTCTAAGTGTATAAATATTAGCAAAAATATTTTAGTTGTGTTACTAATGCTCTGTAACAATGGCTAAATAAATGAATATTATTGTACTTATACAGATATTAAAATTGAAACTCATTTCAACTGAGCATCTTACTTTACATGATTTAAGTTATAGTTTAAAAAAAAAAAAAGTAACATTTTAGAGCAGTAACTCTTGAAGTTATATCCACCTTAAGTGCCTGGATTTTACTGATGGCCAATCAGCCTGATACTATGAGCCTGTAAACTGGCACCTAATGGAACCAGTTATATCCATATTTTAAACAACATTTCAATTTTTGCTGTAGTCTGACATCAAGTAAATATTTTTGACATCTAAATGAGCAGTAAAAAGACCACAAAGCATAGGGCTTGTCAATGGGATTTGAATGATTAACCCAAAGTTATGGAGTAAAATTTCCATATTCCTTTGTATCTGCACACATATTTTAGGTACAAGTTATATAGAGATATAAATAGTTATAAATAGTGTTGTAAAGCATGACCGTCAACTGATTATGAATTTCAAAATATTTCAAGTGATTTTCCCAAAAGTATATACAAATAATAAAACTCAATGACATTTTATGGACATTTTATCATTTGGAAGATGAAAGTATTTTCTTCTTGAAATTCCTTCTTTCAATACAGTCCTAAGGAAATCATAAGGCTTTTAGTTCATCAAGATGTCAGCCTATCTCTTCTTCACTGTGTGTACCTTTCATTAGGAGAACTGTGCTAAGTATCCAAGAGCAAATCGTGACTTTTACATTCTCAGGCATTCGTCCTGGACTAAAGAATTTGAGAACCGAGCTTTTGGCAGAGGTTGACTTACAGGTAAGTACAATCACTTCAGAATTTCACACACAATGTTCAATTTGTCCTTAGCAAATACTTTGCCCTGACAAAACAGAACATTTTATGCTTCTTTTCACAGGTAAGAGTAATCCATTTGAGTGATTCCAGAGTGACTGAAGACTCCAGTTCTCACTTCCAAACTTTTTTTTAAGGAACATTGTAATACTACATTTGAGCAGTCTTTACAAGGACATTTGACTTATTTTGATACCTAGATAAATCAAGGTGGGGTGTTTCTTTATAGCTACAATAAAATCTGCAATGAATTTGGGGGTCTTTGTGTATTTTACTTAATTCAGTTAAATAAATACGTTAGGTGCTGCTAGGGATATAAATTTGTTTACACTACTCTTGCTCTCAGAAATTGCTGGGAATAAGACATTAATAAAGTCTATAATGTGGGGTAAAGATTGTAAACTCTAAAAACAAAATTAAAAAAAAAAAGTGCCTAGGAATTAATGAAAGAAAATACCAAACTTTGAATCCAAGGAATGACTTCATAGAGCAAACAGCATTTATGATGGGTACTAAAGGTTAGATTCCACAACCATAAAAGGAGGTTAGAAGTTTAACAGAAGGAAAGAGGATACCGTGAGCAAAGTTTGTGGGTAAAAAGCATGGGACAAATTCAGCAGATGGTCTATAGATAATAGTATAAAGCAGTAAAATGGGAAATTCAGTATTATTTTTATAACAATACTGGGAAAGCAGTATGTCTCTCTGAGAACTTTGATTGAGACTTTAAGACTAATCTACCAATACTGATTTGGGGTATATTTTAGCAGGAAAATGATAATACTAGTTTAGTCAAGGAGCCCTGGTGGCCAAACGGTTGTTTGGCTTCTAACCGGAAGATTGGTGGTTCGAACCCACACATCGGCTCCACAGGAGAAAGACTTGGCAATCTGCTCCTGTAAAAATTACAACCTGGAAAACTCTGTGAGTTGATATCAACTGAATGACACCTAACAACAACCAAAATAGGCAAGAATTAATTAGGCAATATTGGAAACAAAAAGCATATGAGACATGTATGGTCATGAACTTGATTGAATCCCTGTCTGAGTGACAGGGAAGGAGTGCACGTGACCTCAAGCTGGTGACGAAGAGATTGGTAGTGCAAGGAATAAAAGCAGAGAGGTCAGGAGAATTACTGTCATGGTGAAAACAAAATACTTTTTTAAAAATTTGTTTATTGTTGTAGTTTAAATGAAGTTTGCATTTCAAGTTAGTCTCCAATACAAAAATTTATACATACATTCTTATGTGACCCTAATTGTTCTCCCCATACTGTGACAGCACTCTCCTCCTTTCCACCCTTGATACCCAATGTCCATTCAACCAGCTCCTAACCCTCTCTGCCTTCCCATCTCACCTCCAGACAGAAGCTGCCCATTTAGTCTCTTGTATCTACTTGAGCTAAGAGGCACCCTCCTCACGAGTATCACTTTATGCCCCACTATCCAGTCCAATCCCTGTCTGAAGAGTTAGCCTCGGAAATAGTTTTAGTTCTGGGCTGATAGAGAATCCGGGGGCTGTGCTTTCTGGGATTCCTCCAGTCTCAGTCAGACCATTAAGTCTGGTCTTCTTACTAGAATTTGAGTTCTGCACCCCACCTTTTTCCTCCTCCATTCAGGACACTCTGTTGTGTTCCCTGTCAGGGCAGTGATTGGTGGTAGCCAGGCACCGTCTAGTTCTTCTGGTCTCAGGCTGATGGAAGTCTCTGGTTTATGTGGCCCTTTCTGTCTCTTGGGCTAATACTTTCCTTGTGTCTTTGGTGTTCTTCATTCTCCTTTACTCCAGGTGGTTAGGACCAATTGATGCATCTTAGATGGCTACTTGCAAACTTTTAAGACCCCAGATGCCACTCACCAAAGTAGGATGCAGAATATTTTCTTAACAAGCTTTGTTATGCCAGTTGACCTAGATGTCCCCTGAAAGCATGGTCCCCAGACCCCTGACACTGCTTCTCTGTTACTCAAAGTGTTTGATTCTATTCAGGAAACTTCTTAGCTTTGGTTTAGTCCAGTTGTGCTGACTTCCCTTGTAGTGGGTACTGTCTTTCCCTTCACCTAATAGGATTCTTATCTACTATCTAGTTAGTGAGTAACCCTCACCCTCCCTCCCTACCCTTGTAACCATCAAAGAATGTTTTCTTCTGTGTTTAAACCTTTTCTTAAGTCCTTATAATAGTGGTCTTATACAGTATTTGTCCTTCTGTGACTGACTAAATTCACTCAGCATAATGTCCTCCAGATTCCTCCATGTTATAAGATATTTCATGACTTCATCATTGTTCTTTATCATTGTGTAGTATTCCACTGTGTGGATATACCATAATTTGTTTGTCCATTCATCCATTGATGGGCACCTAGGTTGTTTCCATCTTTTTGCTGTCGTGAACAGTGCTGCAGAGAACATGGGTGTGCATATATGTATTCGTGTGATGCCTCTTATTTCTCTAGGATATATTCCAAAGAGTGGGATAGCTGGATCATATGGTACTTCTGTTTCTGGCTTTTTAGGAAGACACCAAATTGCTTTCCAGAGTAGTTGTACCATTTTACATTCCCACCAACAGTGTATAAGTGTTCCAGTCTTTCCACAGCCTCACTAGCATTTCTTTTTTTGTGTTTTTTGGAATAATGCTAGCCTTGTTGGGGTGAGGTGATATCTCATTGTAGTTTTGATCTGCATTTCTCTAATGGCTAATGATAGTGAGCATTTCTTCATGTGTCTGTTAGCCACCTGAATATCTTCTTTGGCGATGTGCCTGTTCATATCCTTTGCCCATTTTTTAATTGCGTTATTTATCTTTTTGTTTGTTGAGGTTTTGCAGTATCTTGTAGATTTTAGAGATAAGACGCTGAACGAATTTTTCATAGCCAAAAGTTTTTTCCCAGTCTGTAGGTTGTCTTTTTACTCTTTTGGTTAAGTCCTTTGATGAGCATAACCATTTGCTTTTTAGGAGCTCCCAGTTATCTAGTCTCTCTTCTGGTGTGTGCATTGTTACTTATGGTAAGTATTGTATTTATGCCATGTATTAGGGCTCCTAGCATTGTCCCTTTTTTTTCTTCCATGATCTTTATCATTTTAGATTTTACATTTAGGTCCTTGATCCATTTTGAGTAAGTTTTTGTGCATGGTGTGAGGTATGGGTCTTGTTTCAGTTTTTTGAGGATGGATATCCAGTTATGCCGGCACCATTTGTTAAAGAGACTGTCTTTTCCCCCAGTTAATGGACTTTGGGCCTTTGTCAAATATCAGTTGCTCATAGGTGCATGGATTTATGTCTGGATTCTCAATTCTGTTCCATTGGTCTATGTATCTGTCGTTGTACCAGTACCAGACTGTTTTCACTACCATGGCGGTATAATAGTTTCTAAAATCAGGTAGTATGAGGCCTCCCACTTTGTTCTTCTCCTGAAGGTAATGCTTTACTTATCCGGGGCCTCTTCTGTTTCCATATGAAGTTGGTGATTTGTTTCTCCATCTCATTAAAAAATGCCATTGGAATTTGGATTGGGATTGCATTGTATCTATACACCGCTTTGGGTAGAATTGACATTTTCATAATGTTGAGTCTTCCTATCCATGAGCAAGGTATGTTTTTCCACTTATGCAGGTCTCTTTTGGTTTCTTGTAGTAGTGTCTTGTAGTTTTCATTGTAGAGGTCTTTTACATCTCTGGTTAGATTTATTCCTAAGTATTTTATATTCTTGGGGACTATTGTAAATGGTATTGATTTGGTGATTTCCTCTTCGAGGTTCTCTTTGTTGGTGTAAAGGAAGCCAACTGTTTTTTTATGTTTATCTTGTATCCTGATACTTTACTGAAATCTGCTATTAGTTCCAGTAGTTTTCTTGTGGATTCTTTGGGGTTTTCTGTGTATAAGATTATGTCATCTGCAAATAGAGTTACTTTGACTGCTTCCCTACCATTTTAGATGCCCTTTATTTCTTTTTCTAGCCTAATTGCTCTGGCTAGGATCTCCAGCACAACGTTGAATAAGAGTGGTGATAAACGGCATCCTTGTCTGGTGCTGGTTCTCAAGGGGAGTGCTTTCAAAGTCTCTCCATTTAGGATGATGTTGGCTGTTGGCTTTGTATAAATGCCTTTAATTATACTGAGGAATTTCCCTTCTATTCCTATTTTTTGAGAGTTTTTATCATGAATGGGTGGTGAACTTTGTCAAATGCCTTTTTTGCATCGATTGATAAGATCATGTGGTTCTTGTCTTTTGTTTTATTTATGTGACAGATTATATTGATTGTTTTTCTAATGTTGAACCGTCCTTGCATACCTGGTATAAATCCTACTTGATCATGGTGAATTATTTTTTTTGATATGTTGCTGAATTCTATTGACTAGAATTTTGTTGAGGATTTTTGCGTCAATGTTCATGAGGGTTATTGGTCTGTAATTTTCTTTTTTTGTGGTGTCTTTATCTGGTTTTGGTATCAGGGTCATGCTGGCTTCATAGAATGAGTTTGGGAGTATTCCATCCTTTTCTATGCTCTGAAATACCTTTAATAGTATTGGTGTTAACACTTTTCTGAAAGTTTGGTAGATTTCTCCAGTGAAGCCATCTGGGCCAGTGCTTTTTTTTTAGAAGTTTTTAAATTACCTTTTCAATCTCTTCTTTTGTTATGGGTTTAATTTGTTGTTCTACTTCTGTTTGTGTTAGTTCAGGTAGGTAGTGAGTTTCTAGAAATTTGTCCATTTTCTCTAGGTTTTCAAATTTGTTAGAGTACAGTTTTTCATAGTATTCTGTCATGATTTTAATTTCAGTTGGGTCTGTTGTAATATCACCCATCTCATTTCTTATACAGGTTATTTGCTTCCTCTCCTGTTTTTCTTTTGTCAATTTGGTGAATGGTTTATCAATTTTGTTGATCTTTTCAAAGAACCAGCTTTTGGTCTTGTT
>NW_004444019.1:7223611-7301411 GCF_000243295.1 Trichechus manatus latirostris
GCCCTAATTTTGCCATCATATTTGAGAGACAGTTTTGCTGGATATATAATTCTTGGCTGGCAATTTTTTTCCCTCTTGCCTGCATGGTTTCTGCTGAGTAGCCTGAGCTTATTCTTATTGACTCTTCTTTGTAGATAACTTTTCATTTATCCCTAGTTGCTCTTAAAATTCTCTCTTTATCTTTCATTTTGGCAAGTTTGATTATAATATGTCTTGGTGATTTTCTTTTGGGATCTACCTTATGTAGGGGTCAGTGAGCATCTTGGATAGATATCTTCTCATCTTTCATGATATCAGGGAAGTTTTCTGCCAACAAATCTTCAACAATTCTCTGTATTTTCTGTTATCCCCCCCATTCTGGTACTCCAATCACTCGTAGGTTATTGCTCTTGATATTGTCCAACATAATTCTTACGGTATCTTCATTTTTTTTTCATCCTTTTATCTGATTTTTCCTCAAATAAGTTGGTGTCACATGCTTTATCTTCAATCTCACTAATTCTGACTTCCATTGCCTCAATTCTGCTCCTGTGACTTTCTATTGAGTTGTCTAATTCTGAAATTTTATTGTTAATCTTCTAGATTTCTGATTGCTGTTTCTCTATGGATTCTTGCATCCTGTTAAATTTGTCATTATGCTCTTCTCTGATCTTTTTAATTTCCTCTATTGTGTGTTCTGTGTTTTGCTTAATTTCGTTCCTAATTTCTTGAAGAGTTCTGTATATTAATCTTTTGTATTCTGCCTCCAGTAATTCCAAGAAATTTTCCTCCTCTGGAAAATTTCTAGATTCTTTATTGTGGGAGCTTGCTGAAGCCATCATGGACTGCCTCTGTATGTGATTTGATATTGACTGTTTTCTCCAAGCCGTCAGTAAGTTATTATATTTATTAATTTTATGTTTGCTTACTGTATCCTAGCTTATTGTTTTGTTCTGGTATGCCCAAGTAGGCTGCTCGTGTGAGCCAGTTTGATTATTGGCACCTTTGAAGCTCTAATGTCCTGTCACCAGGTGGTTAGATCTGTTACTAGGTATGTGAGCTCAGGAGTCCACCCAGTCCTCCTGTATGGATTCAGCTCAGGTGTCCAGTTAGATACCCACCAAGTATGTGGTCTAGGCTCTCACCTACTGTCCTAGACAGGCATGGGCGTTTGGTGTAGACACAGGCATCTAGCTGCAGCAGGAGGACACACTCTGAGCAAGTCAGGGGGCTGGTGGCCACCCCTGAGTGTCCAGGAGGAAGGCATGTCTCTGTTCCCTAGAGCACATAGGTGGGTGGGTTTTGCAGCTGGACTATGAGCAACCAATGCTGTTGGCTGTAGGGACTGGGAGGCACCTCTTATTCTTGGGCCCCTATCACAGGTGGCTAGGTGGCATAGGTGGAGCCACCAGTCCTAAGGCCCCTGATGTGGGTAGGTGAAGACCCTGCTTACTGGGCAGAGCAGTGTCAAATGTCACGAGCCTGCCACTTCACAGCTGAAACAGTTGAAGTTAGACTTCAGGTATGTACCCTGTTGTACTCCGGTAATGAGGGCCTATGCTGTTGAAATGGGCCCACACAAGTCTATGCGGGGGGCAAAGGCACTCAAAGTCTGTGGATCCCTTATGCCTGTGCCTAGGCAAAGGAGCTGTGCCTACCCTGAGTTCTTGGCTTAGGGGAGCCTGCAGTTTTTTGTTTTTTGAGTTTTTTTCCCCATGTTTGTTAATTGTTCACTCTCGAAGGCCGGGAGAATGGCTTAGGGCATGACAGAACCTATTTCTGGCCCAGGGGACTCGGCTGTTGCCGAAGCCATTCAGGGACCCTGTGCAGAGCAGGGAGCGGGGAGGTAAATAGGAAAGAGGTTTTTCCCTAAGGGTAGGCCGATGCACATACTTATCTTTCGCCGATCAAGGGCTGGTTCTCACTGGTTCTGGGTGGTCGAGTAGACTGTCTGCCTTTGGGTCTCTCCTGGTGTGGAATACGCCTCCCAAGCATGGCAGCTTGCCTGCCTCACAGCTCACCCCCGAGCTGATCAGGCCTGAAGGGCTCAGGCTCTCGCTGCGTCATGTCTGACAACTCCTCGCTGCTTCCGAACCATCTTTCCCTCCCCCTACCACTCAGTCCAGTTCCTCAACTTTGCCTTTGATGTTCAGGGCTCCTAAATTGTCATATATAATTGATTCACTTGTTTTTCGGGTCTTTGTTGTAAGAGGGTCCACTGGAAGCATCTGAGTACTCCGTTATCTTGGCCCCGCCTGAAAACAAAATAGTTCTAAACATCTTTAATTTAAGCTGCTGTCATAATGGCTCTATGAAGTTATTTAGCAGGCTGCTGGAAATCTGGATCTGGAGCAGAGGAACAGGAGATGGAGGAAGGAGACTGAAAAGTGCTCATAGAGGTAGGAGAGTTAGGAAAATGAGAAGTGAGAGCGAGGAAGCCAAGAGCGATCTTACAGATTCTGCAGAAAGTTGGAGGAGCTGAAGAGTGGAGGCCAGGAAGATATATGTGTGATGTTCCAGAGCAGCAGTGCCAAGGAGAGCATCCCTGCACTGATGGAAATGCCTTTTATCTGTGCTGTCCAGTACAGTGGCCTGTAGTCACACGTGACTCTTGAGGAACTTAATTCTACATTTTATATACTGTTTATAGACTGGTGGCTCAGTGGTTAAAAGCTCGACTTTTAACCAGAGGGTCAGCAGTTTGAATCCACAAGCCACTGCTTGGAAACCCTGTGGGGCAGTTCTACTCTGTCCTATAGGGTCGCTATGAGTCGGAATCAACCATGATGGCAATGTTTTGTTTTTCAGTGCTGTTAATTAGTTTGCATTTAAATAGCCACCATTCAGCCAGTGGCTACCGTATTGGGCAGTATAGTTACATACCCATTGCTGTCCAGTCAGTTCTGACTCGTAGTGACTCTGTAGGACAGAGTAGAACTACCACACCTATCTCAGTGCAATAAGTTTTCCACTCAGCTGCCATGTTACAGCCCTAAAATGTAAACTAGAATATGCCTTTCCTCTGCTTGATACTCTCCAGTGCCTTTTCATTGTCTGAGAATAAGATCCAAACTACTAAGCCACAGCTATAAGGAAGTGTCAACCTCACTCTTTCCCACTAAAGGCCCAGCCACACCAGCCTCTGAATTCCCCAAAGAGGGTAAACCCTTTTTATGGACAAGGCCTTTGTCTTTCTCTAGTGCCTCCTCAATTTCTCTTTGCTCTTTACCTTGCTGGTTTCTTTTCATCTTTCAGCTCTCTGCTTAAGTGTCACTCCTCCCAGTGGTCTTCTTTCAGCCCATTGTCTAAATCTGATTTATTCTTTGAATTTCTGTGACCCTCGAAAGTACTGGAAAATGTTTGCTCGGGATATTTTCTAGAATTGTCAGTAATAAAGGAAGGTAGACACCACTAAATTACTAGCATGTAGAAAACAAAATAAAAACTGTGGTTCTCAGATTGGCAGTTTATTAGCAACAGAGAAACGATCTGTAATTGCTTGGAAATGCATGAGAAATAAGGACCAATTTATTATCCATAAAAACAATTATTTACTTTCATTATCTCAGTGAAATAAAGCAGCTGGCCTGTTGAACTGCTTTTATTACTTAAGTAACCAGAGTGATATTTTCATAAAATTTTATTTTGCTAGAAATGAAATTGATGGAGCAACATTTTTAGTTTCTTTTTCAAGGTCTTTGTCTAAAATATATCTTTTGAAAGTTAACTATAAAAAGAATTACGTATATGAAATCCAGTATTATTCCTTAGCATTTAAGATGAAGATGCATATTTACTGACAGAGAAAAAAAAGAAAATCTATCTCCAGGACAACCAGCTCTCTTTTTTAAAAAAAAAAAAAAATTTTGGCATTATGCTTCGTGTTCTACTGCTATGAATGTTTTAATAAGAAAAGGAAAGGAGGAGGAAAAGCTCAATATGCTAGTATGAAGTGGACAGCCTTTATCTCAAATAAAAGCATGGGTTTAATGAATGCTAAATGTATTTCCAAACCTAAGTTTAAAATTAAATTCCATGTATTTAATTTTTATGCATATTTGTATAGCCTTTATAAATATAGTTATTACCATTGCCGTCAAATCAATTCTGACTGATAGCTACCCTATAGGATGAAGTAGAACTGCCCCATAGGGTTTCCAACGAGTGGCTGGCAGATTTGGACTGCCAACCTTTTGTTTAGCAGCCTGAGCTCTTAACCACTGTACCACCAGGACTCCTTATAAATATAAAGGCCCTGGCAAATAAAGTTGGATTTTAAAAGCAGATTCTTATTCTACCTCTTTGTTGTCGTTACTTGCCATGCAGTAGATTCTAATTCATGGAGACCCCATGTGTGCACTGTAACTACTCCATAGCGTTTTCAAGGCTATGACCTTTCAGCAGCAGACCACCAAACCTGTCTTCCAAGTTGCCTCTGGGTGAATTCGAACTGCCAGTTTCGACTAGTGGTTAAGCTCCATGCAAACGCTTACGTATCTTACTTTGTCTGAGCCTTAGTCCCATATCCAAATAGGTGACTCTATAATTTAGTTTGAAAATATTAAAATTTCTTAAATGAGACTAGACGATGTATATATAGGTAATATATGTGATTTATTACAAAAATGATGTATTTTAGCAATATTAAGCTTCAAATATAGAAAGTAGTTCTGCTAATGTTCTCCCAAAAGTATAGATAACCTTATGAAGAATATTATGAAATAGATTCCCTTCTGAAATTCTTCATTAATTCCTTCATCTTTCCACTGAATTAAAAGTGGTTCAGTAGTAGAATTCCTTCTTCCATGCAGGAGATACAGGTTCAATTCCTGGAAATGCACCGCATGTGCAGCCACCACTTGTCTGTCAACGGAGGCTTGCATGTTGCTATGATGCTGAACAGGTTTCAGTGGAGCTTCTAGACTAAGGCAGACTAAGAAGGCAGGCCTGGCCATTTACTCCTGAAAATCAGCCAATGAAAACCCTATGGATCACAAAGGTCTGATCTGCAACCGATCATGGGCATGGTGCAGGCTCGGGCGGCATTTAGTTCCGTTGTGCATGGAGTCACCATGCTGACAGCAACAACTCAGGTGATAATGGAGTATCTATTAAATTAGATAAAAATAAAACTTCTCCACATAGAAACACAGTGCTTCCTAGCTAATTTTCCACATTAAGGAAGAAAGCAAAATGGGTCGTTGTTTTAGAGTTCTAGATGATTACTTGAGACATGAAACGTGGGACATATTATATGAGCTATGTAAGATTTTTCCTAGAGTAATCATTGAACTTCCAGAATGTCTGTCCTGGAGAAGAATGCCTGTACTATGTGAGTTACAAAATTTATGCCATTAATGTGCTGCTACACTTAGGTAGAGAATGTAAAGATGATTCCCAAGTGGTGACAATTACAGCATGAGTCCTCAAAGGACCACATGTGTTTCCTTTATCTACCTCCGTTTCCCAAAGGGGCATGTTAAAAAGTAGATAATTACCTTGTGAACTCATGTTGTATACACAGATGGATTGATTAGTATGAAAAAAATACATTAATGGCCTGTGAAATGCAGATGAAGTAATTATTTAGATAGCTCCGTCAAAACACTAACTCATTCTGATCTCAAAAACTTAAATGTCTAAGGAACATGTGGTGTGCTCCAGTAATTTTGGCATTAACATTTCACTTCAAATCATAAGTTAAGATACAAGCTTAATTTGTTACTTCAAATAACTATTACTCCACTTGCTATGCGAATTAACATATTCGTTAATTTTAGTGTTTAGTGTGTTGTGTATACTCAGATTGGATCCCATCATCGCTTGTAATCCCTAACCAAATGACGGCTTTAGGTTATCAAAAAGCATCATGGTTGGAAAAAAAAACCTGCTATCGTCATAGGTAAAGGGATGTAGTGGAAAAATAATTCAAGTAGCAGTAAACACAAAGTAAACAAAATTGTAGAAGTATCCTCCTCTGATACAGACCGTGTTTATTAGCATAATAATCCTGCCCCAGAAGTGACTCTTCTTTGGAATCCCTTTCTTCAGTATTTCAGAAAATATTTCATAGGCTTTACAATCTGCTGTATCTGCTAAAACTGATTTTTTTCTGAGTTCAATATTGTGTAGATAATACTTTGCTTTCAAGTTGTTGAAACAACTCATACTGATCTGAAATACATCTTATGCACTTTCATTTTCTTTTATTTTATTATTGCAAGTCTTTAAGAATGTGCATTTAATGTCCAGGATTTTTACAAATTATTATATTGCTTAAGAGGACATTTTTCTGGATCTTGGGTTCTAGCCATCTACCAAGTGGGTGGAGCTGAACAAATCTCTCTGGGCAGTCCTCCATAGATCTGCTGTGTGCTCCATGGGAAGGGAGTAGTATTTGTTGTATACTCTTATTTAAGAGGAATAAACTGAACCTCTCATACATGGAAATATTTTGTATCTTAAAACATAAATATATAAAGTTATGCTGTCTCAAAACTTGATATTGGTAAGGTGTTAACTCTACACTTTCTCCTCACTTATCAACTGTCTTGTTATCTGATATGTCCCATTTATGACAATAGTAAAAAATCTACTATCTGACTATTTTGCATGTTAACGACCTCATCTGGCAGTAACAAATGCCGAGGTGCAAGGCAAGAGTAATGCTGGCTTTGATGGTTAAGGTTATTTGTCAGCTTGGTAGAACATGACACTCAGTGGTTTGTCAGTTATGTAATGATGTAATTTGGCAGTTATGTAATGATGTAGTCATCCTCCATTTTGTGATCTGATGTGATTGTCCTCTATTTTTGCATAACACTGATTTCCCACAATGACTTCATGTTTGGAACCTAACTGTCAAGTGAGGAGAAGGTATACTAGACAATGTGCTAATTATTTATATCAATGTTTCCCAATGCTTGGTGATCATCAAAATCACCTAAGGAACTTGATAAAGATATAAATTACCAAGACTCATAACAGATCAACGAATTCTGAATACCTAGGGCTGAGACCTGAGAATGTAGATGACATTACTTTTCTCTTAGATGGTCACCTTATCTGCACTAACAGACAAAACTTATAAAGAATAAAAGAAATATAGTTTAAAACAAAATATGACCATTTGTTATTAAAGATTATGGAGCAGAGAACAAGAGGCAAACAAAAACAGTGGTATTTCTTTGTGTGAGCAACAATTTCACATGGGGAACTTGAGGTTCTGATTTAAGGATAAGAGCCAAAAACAACATTAACATGACTTTGTGGATTTCAGAGATTAATGGAATTGAAGGCTTCTTTTAAGAGGAGCATATACACTCATTAATGTATGGGAGAGGAGCAGGGGTTTGGGCATAAGTAATCCTTGAAAGCTATACTTCACTTAGGGTTTTTAAAAATATAAAAGAACTGGAGAATTCATAATAGTTTCTGAATGTTCTCTATGTCCTGATACACATCATTTCGATGGAAGACAAGATGAAATATCCAAATGAACTTGGGACCATGGTCAGAGACATTATCAGGAAGGGATGCAAAAGTTTCTCTTCTCCCTGTTCAGACTAAGATTGCTCTTCAGCTATACAAAAAAAAAAGAAAGAAAGAACAATAATTAACTGAAGAATTTTCAAAATGACAATTTTAAAGTAAGTGAAGCAAGCTGAAAATGCTAAGAATTTTCTTAGTCAAGACTCTGCTCTTCCCTTTTTAATTGACTATAACTTCTCCAAACTGTAATCTTCTTGCCTTAATTAAGCAGACTTGTAAAGGTAAGATCACGAAGGTGCGTTATGAGTTTCACTGACACAAACCTGGTTCTCGCTTGGGAAGCACAAAGTATGGAAAGGAATGAGACTGGAGATAGAGGTAAAACATAAGATGTTGTACTTAGTAGTTTAAAGAGAAATAATATTAAAAATGATCACTTGATCCAATTGGATTATCAAAGATAAAAATCAATACATGTATGCTAGACTAGACACCTTGGTTCTGTTGCCACCCTCAGCAGCACCCTTGCCAGGGAAAATCGTTTCTGGCACATCATTTGTCGAATCAGAGCCTTATAACTGAAAAAAAAAAAACCTAATTACCATATCTGGAAATCAGTAAATCTCTTGGTCCTCTGGCCACACTCAGCAGCAGCTCAACATAGCTCCTGTAAGTTACAAGATCAATCTTAGACTTTATTCTCAGTCCTGCTTTACTTACACTAAGACACACACAGGGATAAGCCAGCCAACGGATGTAAACTGTTATATGTGTAGCCTAGCAAGAGGATGGTAGGCACTGGGAAAAGGATTGCAGAAAGGTGACAAACTGAAGGTAATTTTATTGTGAGACATCAATACTTTTAATTTAATATGTCTAATATAAGAAGTGCTGAGAAACACATTATAGCAAAACTCCAAGAGTATTTCCTTTGAAAGAAAAGATGTTTCTGGCAGTGTTTTAAAAAAATTAATTGATCTAGCTTCATAAAGGTGGAATATAAATCTCTACTCCTTAAGTGTGGATTGTATATAGTGACTTCATTCCAAAGACTACAGTATCCAAAGGAGGAAGAAAAGAATAACTTTACAGTAGAAAAAACAGTAAAACACTAGCTAAGATAGGTGATCAAGGTCAACATCAGCAGTGATAAGTAATGTTGATAGTATGTACCCTTAATATGTATGCTGTGATGAGAATGGCACTTTACATCTGTGGCTTTCCTCCCCAAAACCCATTAAAAGAAAAAAAATTGCCATTGAGTCAATTTCCAACTCTTAGCGACCTTACAGAGTAGAATAGAACCACCCCATAGAATTTCCAAGGCTGTAATCTTCACGGAAACAGACTGCCACATGTTTCTCTCATGGAGTAGCTGGTGGGTTTGAACAGCCAACCTTTTGGTTACTAGCCAGACGCTTCACCACTGCGCCACCAGGGCTCCTTCCAAAACCCATTAAACAAACAAACAAAAAAAAACACGTTGCCGTCCAGTCGATTTTTACTCATAGCAACCCTATAGGACAGAGCAGAACTGCCCCATAGGGTTTCCAAGGAGAGTTTGGGGGATTCGAACTGCCCTCCTTTTGGTTAGCAGCCAGGCTCTTAACCACTGCACCACCGGGGTGTCCATATGGGGGTAAACCTCTCTGAATAGGTGAACTGTTGCTGTTGTGTTGATTCTGACTCATGGAAAACTCATGTGTCAGAGTAGAACTGTGCTCCCTAGGGTTTTCAATAGCCGTCATATTCCAGAAGTAGATCACCAGGGCTTTCTTCTGTAGCACTGCTAGGTGGATTCGAGCCGGCAACTTTTAGGTTAATAACTTTGCGCAAACCATTTGTGCCATCCAGGGTCTGAATAGACGACTAGTGTGACAATATTTGTATCCTATGTGAAATGCTCACTAAAGGGTGAATTCGGCACAGGAAAGTTTTAATTAACAAGTGAATATGATGACCCATTCAGTGGACATCAGTAAGTCTTTTTCCCTAGCCCCTCCTAACATTGCCAAGGCACTCAAACAAAGTGACCATAGGGGCAGGAATGGAGGTTATGCATGGGCTCAATAACATGGACTTCCACTCACCAAGGGCAATATGGCTGCAACCAGTACTGAATGCTTAGTTAGCTAGCAGTAGAGACCAACACTGAGCTCCCAATATGGCATCATTCCCCTGGAGCATTAATCAGTTCTGAACCACTTTCATCATGGAAGGGGCAGCACTTTATTCTTACTGAATAGACACTTATTCTGGATATGAATTTGTCTTCCCTCCTCAAAGTGCTTCTGCCAAAACTGTCATTTGTGGACTTACAGAATGACTTACGCATTGTCATGATATTCCAAAGACCGTCACTTCTAACCAAGGAATTCATTTCCCGGTAAATGAAGCATGGCTGCATCCCATGCTTATGGAATTATTGATCTTACCATGTACCCTACTTCTTTTCCCCAAATCCGTATTAGTTATCCATTGCTGGATAACAGATCACCCCCAAATTTAGCAGCTTATAATAACAAATATTTATTATCTCACAGTTTCTGTGGGTCAGGAATATGGCTCCGAGCTTACTGTATGCTTCCTGCTCAGAATCTGTCATGATGTTGCAGTCAGGATATGGTATCATATGAAGACTCAATTAGTGGAAAGGTTCTGCTTCCAATGCTCACTCAAGGTGTGAAGACCTTGGCTCCTTGTCACATGGGCCTCTCAGTTGGGCTTCACAACATGGTAACTGGCTTCTCCCAGGACAAAGCAACCGAGAGAAAGAAAGAGCACTCAAAATGGAAGTATCCACAATATTTTTATAACCTAATCTTGTAGATGACATCCCATGACCTCTGCCATACTCTATGCGTAGGAGTCACTATATCTACCCATTAAATCCAAGAGATTTCACAAGGGTGTGAATGCCAGAAGGTGAGAGTCATTGGGGGCCATCTTAGACACTGCCTGCCACACTAAGTAAATGGAAAAAAAAAATACATGAAAATGCTTCTTTTATCATTATTTATAATAGCACTGTCAATTTTTAATAACTTAAATACCAAACAACAGGGAAAAAATTAATAAAATACAAGAAGCCCTTAAAAGTAGTTATGTATACTACGAAATTTAATGGAGACTGCTTATAAAATAATCTTAAAGCAGAAAACAAAATTATCGAAAAGTATCCATAAGGGTAGAGACTGGAAGAAAAGACCTAAAAAGCAAAATAATAGTGTTAGGTTAGAGTGATAGTATTATAGCCAAGATTTTTTTTTTAACATTTAATATTGTTGAAACATATTTTTACATGTTTTTAAATGGAAGAAATGGCACCATATTGATAATGTTTAATGTTAACTCATATTCCTTAGCTGTAAGAAACATCTTGTTCTCAACATATGAATTCACATTCAGAGCTCCTATCAATGGATGAGACTGAGCATATGGGTGTCTCACTACAAACCTGTCATCAGTAGTGGCATTAGGTTTTTAGTAATATCATCTTGGTGTACGTAGAATTCACAATTTTGTGCCATAGATTTCCTGATTTATGTTCTGAAACCAGTCTACAAGAGATTAGATATTATTGATACTGCTGTCTCAGACTCAAATGGTAGGTATGGGCAAACATATTCAGTTATTTTATTCACCAAGGATTGTGTCTATTATCACACCAAAAATAGTACTAACGATAGAGGATTTGTTCTTGGCAACTTTTTTAGGACAATATATCAAATCATCTGTAGTAATTTTTTTTTTTTACTTTGAAAATGATTGTTAACATACAGCAGTGTCAAATGATTTTAATTTATCTTTCGTTAGACATGAAACAGCATGTCATTGCTTCAGTAGACTGGAGATTATTTGCTTTTTTCATTATGAACTGCTAATCAAAGGGCATTGCCTACTGCCCTCCCTAGCAGTATGTCAGAAAAAACTCAGAAATGCCCCTATGTGTGGAATAATAATGTGTAGAATAAGGACTTAACAAAAAATCTTAATAAATAAGTTACTGTTAGTTCATATTTCAACACCCAAATTGTGATGAATATGCTTGGTTGTATGATAATCCTGAAAGAAGCCATGAAAAAGCCTACGATCTTGTTCAAATAAGGCCTTGGAGGGACTAATTAAATTATGATAAAAATGAAAAAAAATTACATTTTACCAAATATAATCATATGAGTCTTATTCCATTTGGTTGATAAACTGGAAAAAAAGCTGTGTAATGATCTTGACATTAATTAGTGCTGCCGATTTAAACTCTATGTGATTGAATGAATGGAGTTAGACGATGTGATTTAAAAGTCTCTCTAACCTCACATTATATGTGCTTTCAATGTTATTTTTAAATTGTTTAATAGCAAGAAGTGACCCTTTGCAAGGATTCTGATTTCTGTGAATGGTCTCTGAATATTGAATATGAAAACAAATATCAGTCCATGTGTTCTGAGAAGTATGAATGTGTTTATTGGTAGAGAATATGTATATTAGGACTTCCTTAGAAATTTAGGATATATAGTTTAATCTTGGACAGAGATTAAAAAGGTAGCTGACCCATAATTTGCATGTATGACTTGAGCTCATTAGCAACAAGCACGGTGATCTAACCATAAAAGAAGTCCTCTGTGAAAAGCAGATAAATATTTAAGGAGGTCAGGAGGAACTTTGTAAGAAACGGGCAATGATAAATGATGACAGTACAGAACAGATTTGATAGCCCAAAACTGAACAGTTTCAGGATTAATAAAATCAATAAGATTACACATTACCTTATCTCTAAATTTCTTATTACTTAAAATCAGGAAATAGCCAAATGATCTCTCTTTTAACCAAAAGCCACCCTGAAAGTGTTGATTACATATTTCTTAATCAATGAAATAAAATTACAAAATTAGTGATGATGTTTCAAAAACATTATGGCCTTACCAAGACTTATTTATTTATTATCAGTATATATTTATTATTCCTGGGGTCAGGTTTAACATAAAAAAGCTAACAACCCAATATTCTATTACAATTTTTTAAATAGAAAATTCTACTTAAATTGGATACCTGCAATTGACTTACTGCTGTTTGGAACCTGATAGAATGATAATACTGCCTTTAATACTGATTACACCTATGGTACTTCTGGCACCCTAAAAGCAGTAGCTAAACCTCTGTCACTTACTCATCCTGAAGAAATTACAGTAAACTCTCGATGAACTTGTGATGAATCGAACTAAATTTATTTAGTGCATTTAGCACATATATAAGATGCTGTCTACAGAAATTCATTCTGCAAGTCAGATCTAGATTTGAGTTATGAGATGGGATAACAAAATTATATGTAGATCTAGGAAATTCTAGAGCCTAGAGTTACTAACAGGTAAAATTAATTAATGAAACTGGTAATAAAGGTGTTTAGGGTCTGGTGGGGGGGTGTATCGAATCTAAAACAATTTTTATTTTATTTATTTATTTTTCCTATACAGGTAGGGTGGCCTGTATCACGAAATCCATAGATGTTTAAACAGAAGTCAGACATACATATTTCATGTGAAATTTTATGATGGTTGAGACATGGTGCAAACCATACCAGTTTTGTGTACAGTTTGTGATGGTTGATGCATGCGTTTGAAGATGAGTGATTGTTAGGAAGGAGCCTTGGTGGCAAGCACTTGGCTTAAGCGCTCAGTTGCGAACTAAAAGGTTGGCAGTTTGAACCCGCCCACTGTCTCAATGTAAGAAAGATCTAGTGATCTGCTTCCTTAAAGATTATAGCCTAGAAAACCCTAAGGAGTAGTTCTACTTTGTCATAAGTGGTCGATACGAGTCAAAAATCGACCTACAACAACAGCGGTCATAAATAAGTTGAAATCTGCTATAGAATCACCTGGTGTTTGTTAAAAATGCATATTCTTTGGCCTCTTCCCATTGATCTTATTCACCAGGTATTCCTTATGCAAACTAAAATTTTAGAAACACTGATAAAAGCTATTTATTCTACACATTGAAAATGAAAGGAGCTAGAAAATAAGGGCAAATGAAAGGAGCTGGAAAATAACTGGCAGGACCTTATTGACAGTCATTATTGAAGTATCACATTCTTCTCTGAAAATGTCAGGTTTCTAGCTTAATAATTTCTACATTACGTGTGCTCAGAGAGCACATCTCAGCCATGAGCAGGGGCTTGCTCATGTGCCTACTGCTTTCGTCCTAGACACAAACACATACAGTACTTTCTAATTATTAACGTTAGAAAATATGACACTTGGGCATGAGAATATTCATGTTTTAAAACAGTATTTCAATAAGAGTCATGCAAGAATAAATCACTGTAAGTGCAAATACTATGCTAGAAACAGAAAAATGCAAATGACGATGCTTATGGAAGTGATGGGTGACCCAGTGGGACTAGCAGCAGTTTATCGTGTTTTGACTACAGAATTGAGTTAGTTGTGATTCCAAAGAAGTATGCACATGGCTCCCAAAACTAAGGGAAATTGTGGAGATGAACAATGCAAATACAAGTCTCCTACTGTAAGAATCTCCCTCCTTAGTCATGGTTCCCTAATGCTTGTCTTTTAAGTAATCAATTACCTGTGTGCACCAACAAGTCCAGAGCCACCTCTGATTTAAAATTGTTCTTAAGGCATGTTGTTGTTGTGTGCCGCCGAGTTGATTCTGACTCATAGCAACTGTTTTAGTCATCTAGTGCTGCTATAACAGAAATACCACAAGCAGATGGTGTTAACAAAGAGAAATTTATTCTCTCACAGTCTGGTAGGCTACAAATCCAAATTTAGGGCATCAGCTCCAGGGGAAGGCTTTCTCTCTCTCTTGATTCTGGAGAAGAGTCCTTGTCATCAATCTTTCCCTGGTCAAGGAGCTTCTCCACACAGGAAACCTGGGTGCAAAGGACATGTTCTGCTCCTGGTGCTACTTTTCTTGGTGGTACGAGGTCCCCAACTCTCTGCTCGCTTCCCTTTCCTTTTATCTCTTGTAAGATAAAAGGTGATGCAGGCCACACCCCAGGGAAACTCCCTTTACACTGGGTCAAGGATGTGACCCAAGTGAGGGTGTTACACCGCACCCTAATCCTCTTTAACACAATCTAATCTTGCCTCATTAACCACAGGCAGAGATTAGGATTTATAACGTAGGAAAATTTCATCAATCACAAAATGGAGGACAACTACACAATACTGGGAATCATGACTTAACCAAGTTGACACGTTTTTTGGGACACAATTTAATCCATGACAGCGACCCTATAGGACAGAGTAGAACTGCCACATAGGCTTTCCTAGGCTGTAATCTTTAAGGGAACAGATCTCCAGACCTCCTTCTGCGGAACCACGTGGTAGGTTTGAACCACAAGCCTTTCAGTTAGCAGCCGAGTGCTTAACCCGTTGAGCCACGAGGGCTCCTTTTTTAGGGCATACAAACCCCTAATAAATTTCGTTAGATTTACGAGGATTAGGACCCTTCTGAGCCTCCCTGGCCTTGACGGAAATTTTTCTGTTGTTATTCGTAATCCATTTTCTTTTAACGTTCACTGCAGATTTTTTTTTAATTTTTATTGCCCTAGCTATTGTATCAATTCTTGTTTATTGTAAAAACTCCAAACTGTACAAGAGTTATATTGACTACATACTTCTTTGCTTCCCCCACCCAGTTTTGCTAAAATGGGGTAGCCAGTGTTAACAATCGGTTTAATTCTTCTGAGACTTTTCTACAGAAACACCTACCCACACATACAGACATATTTTTGTGAGATTCTGAGTAAATGGAGTCAAGTACAAGTTATCTGACACTTTCATGTTTCGCTTGGCAATATACGTTGGAGATCCTTCCATGTCAGTATGCACAAATCTGCCTCATACTTTAATGCTTCCATAGTATTCTGTATTTTGGATATATTCTTGTTTATTTGATTCTTGCTTATTGATAGCTTATTGATACATAGGTTGTTTCCATGGACTTATTTCCAACCATGGATATCCAGGAACCTTCTGTTTTGATTGTCAAGTCTCTGTCATGATCCTGTTTCAAATACTGAAACTATTCCCCATAGCCATTCTTTCCCTATACATCCAACCTAATGAAGTTCTATTGTGATTTCCATCACTTCAGTGATGATAGGACTATTAACAATGTCAGTCTTCCTTCCCTCTTAATTTAAAGTGAGGACTGTTTATAAAATATATGACATTGCAGGGATTTGAATGTTCTGCATTTATAAAGATGGACATGACTGTTGTGTGTAGACTGCCAACTTTGGCTCATACTGGATGAAATTATAAGGAAGAAAATGTATGTTTAGATGTTGGTGTTCTCTTCTGCAGCTTATATTATCTGGCCAATGTACATAAAACCATTATTTCAGTATTTTTGTCTATTATTAGTCTTAAATATTAGGTCCAAAATGATGTTATGGTTTATTAAAGCTCTGTTTGTTCCTAAAGAAAAAAAGCCAACATTTAGGTTTCACATATAAAGATCTTCTGGTTAGTTCTCAGGTTAGCTTTGTTAATGATATAACTATAGCTTCATTCTTTCTCCAGGTAACATGAACTCCATAAAGCCTCTTCCTGTGCCTCTGGCATTAAGAATAATTAGTAATAAGTTAATTCTGTTCCTAATTACATGAGACATCTCTTTATTTCTTCTCAATCAAACTGAGCAAAAGCAGTCCTTTATTATGGGATAAAACCGTAAAGTTACTTGGGAATAGATTTATTTTGCAACCAAATATGCTGTGATCTTTTAAAATCACAGTAACAATGGCAGCAACACTAGCAGGCTTCCTTTTCTGCTTGGTTGGTCAAGCAGGCAATTACTGGTGCCCTATTTCAGAGCCTACCTGCTGCAGGCTGGTCCATGACCTCCATCTTCAACCTTATCAGTCCACAGAAGTGAACACAAGTGATGATCATCCCCATGTCTTCTTGCTTCGCAGCGATCCTTTTGTCTTCAAACTGTAAATGAGTTCTGCAAATTAGGTTGAAAAGTTTCCCAAATAGTCAAACGTTACTTTTCCCCTGGCTATTGTTCCAATTTCCTTCTTTTTCAGAATGAATTTGGTCACTGTCTCCATTTACTTGCCACTTACTAACTCCTTAAAAATGCATAAATCTAATTTCCCTCCCTATATTCTAGAGAAATTGTGCTGAACACCAGTTTGTTTGTTTTTTTAATAACCGCTCCCCGATTTTTCGAAATAAAGTATAGTCATAATGGAAACATGGAAAAGACAATGAGTTATAAAGAAGACACAAAAATTATTTATAATATAACAGATAAATACTGTGGTCATTTTTTTTTTTCTTTTTAGTCCTTTTTTACTGTGCTTATAAATATAGCAAGAGCATTTTCTTTTGCCATAAAAATTTCTTGGACAACAGTTTTCAAATGCTGCATGAATTTATTTATTAGTTGTTGTTCCTTAGTTTCTAATTTTTTGCTTTTACAAGTGATTCTGTAACTAACATTTGATCATACATCTTTGACTGTATCTCTAATATTTTTAATTAGACAGACTGAGGAAAGTAGAATTGGTGGGTCAAATAGTATCGGCAATTTAAAGTTCCTAGTAAAACTTGCCAAGTTGCTAAAGACAAAAGTTGAGATAGTTTAGATTCCAGTCACATTCTGTGAGTGCTCATATGAGCTCATTTCAGTCTACCCTTAAAAGAATTGTCTACTTTTTTGTTAAATTTGCCAAACTAATAAATAAAAATAATTATTGTTGTTATAGTTTATTATATTCAGATTGCTAGTGGGATGAGCACGTTTATAGTAATTGATATTTCTTTGTTAATTGTGCCTTCATGTAACATTGTCACAAATATTTCCCTGATTTGTTAAACCTTAAATTGCATTTATGATGTTTCTGATTAAAAAAAATCTTTTATTATGCAGAGAACGTCTTCCACAATCAAACCTGTCAAGTCCATGAATGTTTGCTTGTGTAATCACCACCTTACTCATTTCCTTTTCTTTCCCCTTCTCCTTCACTTCTTTCCTCTTCCTCCTGCCAGTTAATGTGTAATATCAGGCAAGTTTATTTGACTTTCTAAGCCTCAAATGATACTAATACGTACAGGCATACCTCGGAGACATTGCGCGTTTGGTTCCAGACTACCATGATAAAGCAAGTCACACGAATTTTTTGGTTTCCCAGTGCACATAAAAGTTATGTTTACACTATAAACCCAAAACCCATTGCCGTCGAGTCAGTTCCAACTCAGCAGCCCTAGAGGACAGGGTAGAACTACCTCATAGTGTTTCCAAGGAGTGCCTGGTGGATTCGAACTGCCAACCTTTTCGTTAGCAGCCAAACTCTTAACCACTACGCCATCAGTGTGCAGTAGCATTATGTCTAAAAAAACAAGTACATACTTTAATTAAAAAAAAATACTTTATTGCTAAAAAATGCTAACCATCATCTGAGCCTTCAGCGTATCATAATCTTTTTTCTGGTGGAGGATCTTGTCTTGATGTTGATGGGTCCTGACTGATCAAGGTGGTGGTTGCTGAAAGTTGGAGTGGCTGTGGGAATTTCTTAAAATAAGACAATAATGAAGTTTGCTGCATCAGTTGACTCTTCCTTTCATGAAAGATCTCTCTGTAGCATGCAATGCTGTTTGATAGCATCCTACCCACAGTAGAACTTCTTTCAAAATTGGAGTCAGCCCTCGCAAACCCAACCACTGCTGTATCAACTAAGTTTATGTAATATTCTAAATCCTTTGTTGTCATTTCAACAATGTTCACAGCATCTTCACCAGGGGTAGATTCCATGTCAAGAAACCACTTTCTTTGCTCATCTATAAGATGCAACTCCTTATCCTTTAAAGTTTTATCATGAGATTGCAGCGATTCAGTCACATCTTCAGTCTCCGCTTCTAATTCTAGTTGTCTTGCAGTTTCTACCAAGTCTGCAGTTACTTTTTCCACTGAAGTCTTGAACCCTTCAGTCATCCATGAGGGTTGGAATCAACTTCTTCCAAACTCCTGTTAATGTTCATATTTTGACCTACTCCCATGAATCACAAATATTCTTAATGGTATCTAGAATGGTGAATCCTTTTCAGAAGGTTTTCAATTTACTTTGCCCAGATTCATCAGAGGAATCATCATCTATGGCAGCTATAGCATTATGAAATGTATTTCTTAAATATTAAGACTTGAAAGTCAGAATTACTCCTTGATCCATGGACTGCAGAATGAATGTTGTGTTTAAAAAAAAAAAAAAAAGTTGCTGTCAAGTCAATTCCAACTCATAGCGACTCTATAGGACAGAGTAGAACTGCCACATAGGGTTTCCAAGGAGTAGCTGGTGGATTTGAACTGCCAGCCTTTCGGTTAGCAGCCATAGCTCACCGTAGCTCTTAACCACTGTACCAGTAGGGCACAGTTGTGTGAGCAGCATGAAAATAACATTAATCTTGGACATCTCCATCAGAGCTCTTGGGTGACCAGGTACATTGTCAATGAGCAGTAATATTTTGAAAGGAATCTTTTTTTTTTTTCTGAGCAGTAGGTCTCAACAGTGAGTGGCCTTAACATATTCAGTGATCCATGTTGTAAACAGATTTGCTGTCATCCAGACTTTGTTGTTCCATTTATAGAGTACAGGCAGAGTAGACTTAGCATAATTCTTAAGAGCCCTAGGATTTTCAGAATGGTAAATGAACACTGGCTTCAACTTAAAGTCACCAGTTCCATTAGCCCCTAACAAAAGAGTCAGCCTGTCTTTTGAAGCTTTGAAACCAGGCAATGACTTCTCCTCTCTAGCTATGAAAGTCCTAGATGACATCTTCTTCCAATATAAGGCCATTTCGTCTACATTGAGAATCTGTTGTTGAATGTAGCTAGATCTTCTGGATAACTTGCTACAGCTTCTGTATCGGCATTTGCTGCTTCACTTTTCACTTTTGTGTAATGGAGACGGTTTCTTTCCTTAAACCTCATGAACCAACCAACCTCTGCTAGCTTCAAACTTTTCTTCGGCAACTTCCTCACCTCTCTCAGCCTTTATAGAATTGAAAAGAGTTAGGACCTTGCTCTGGATTAGGCTCTGGCTTAAGCAGATGTTGCAGCTGGTTGGATCTTCTATCCAGACCACTAAAACTTTCTCCATATCAGCAATAAGACTGTTTCACTTTCTTATTATTCGTGTATTCACTGGTGCAGCACTTTTAATTTCCTTCAAGAACTTTTCCATTACATTCACAGCTTGGTTAACTGTCTGGTACAAGAGGCCTAGCTTTCAGCTTGTCTCGGCTTTCAACATGCCTTCCTCACTAAGCTTAATCATTTCTAGCTTTGATTTAAAGTGAGAGACGTGCGACTCTTCCTTTCACTTGAACACTTAGAGGCCATTGTAAAGTTATTAATTGGCCTGATTTCAATATTGTTGTGTCTCAGGGAATAGGGAGGCCAGAGGGGAGGGAGAGAGACAGGGAATGGCTGGTTGGTAGAGTAGTCCAAACACAGACAGTTTTATCAATTAAGTTCTCTGTCTTATATGAGTGTGGTTCATGGCCCCCCAAAACAACCACAATAGTAACATCAAAGATCACTGATCACAGATAACCATAACAGATATAATAATAATTAAAAATTTGAAATGTTGAGAGAATTACCAAAATGTGACCCAGAGAAATGAAGTGAGCACACGCCATTGGAAAAATGGCGCCGATAGACTTGCTTGATGCAGAGTTGCCACAAACCTTCAAATTGTAAAAAGGTCAATATCTGCAAAGCACAATAAAGTGAAGTGTAACAAAATGAAGTATGCCTGTATACAGTAGGATCATTGTAAGTATTAAATAATATAATATTGTAAATCACTCAGCATTAAGTCTGACACACTCAATAATTCTGATTAAATTTTGTGGCTTTGCTTCATATAGCTTTTGCCTGTGTATTGTTAAATTAATGAGTTGTTTTACACTTTGTTGTCAGTAGATTTTTTTAAATATTTTATTGTGTTTTAAGTAAAGTTTGCAGAGCAAATTAGTTTCCCATTCAACAAATTCTACACAAAGTGACACAGGTTGCAATCCCCACACTGTGTCAACACCCTCACCATTTCCACCTGGGAATCCCCGTTACCTTTTGTCTGGTTTCCTACCCCTTCCTGCCTTCTCATCTATGCTTTTGGTCAAATGTTGCTTTTCTGATCTGGTATAATTGTTTGTTCTATGGGGCACGTTCTTCGAGGGTGTTATTGTTTATTTTATAGGCCTGTCTATTGCTTGGATGGAAGGTGGTTTCCTGGAGTAGCTGCAGTTCCAAGTCAGAGGGGTGTCATAGGGCCATAGTCTCGGAGGTTCTTCCAGTCTCTATCAAGCCAGCAAATCTGGTCTTTTTTTATTAATTTGATTTTTTGTTCTACAGTTTTCTCCCAGTCTGTCCTGGACCCTCTGTTGTGATCTCAGTTGGAGTGGTCAGTAGTGGTAGCAGGGCACCATCTAGTTCTTCTGGTCTCGGGGTCAAGTAGACTGTGGTGCGTACGGTCTGTTAGTCCTTTGAACTAACTACATCCTTGAGTCTTTGGTTTTCTTCATTCTCCTTTACTCCAGATGGGAAGAGACCACTAGTTGTATCTTAGATGGCTGCTTGCAAGCTTTTAAGACCCCAGGTGCTACTCACCAAAGTAGGATGTAGAACATTGTTTTTATACACTATATTAAGATCAGTAGATTTTTAAAAATTATTGCTTATAATTTATTATTTTTTATATAGAAAAGATATTTACTTGGGCATTTTTATCCTATATTCAGACATTATAATGAAATCTTATTGATTCTACTAGTTTTAAAATTAGATCTCTTGGGCTTTTTAAGTAGATTATTCTATGCAAATAAAGACAATTTCTTTTCCCGTTTTTGTTTGATGTATAAATGCTTTGTGTCTAATTGTGTTGAATTTACTATTAAGTGATCATTATTATAAAGGGCATTCTTGTTTTACACCTTTTCTTTATGAAGATGCCTCTAGAGATTCATCACTAAGTATGATATGACAAGTGATTTGAGAGTTTTACTGTTGTTGTTACTCTTACTTATACTAAAGATTCCTAGTTTTAAAAGAAGCTTAATTACAAATGGTTGAAACATTCCAGGTTTATCCAAGGCTATTTAAATTATATTTTTTAATGAATTCATAATATTAAGAAACTTTAATCCTTGAATAATTGCAACTTAGTTGTAAGAGAATTTTCCTCTCATGCAGTATTTATTTCATCCTAGTATTTTATTTAGAATTTTCACATAAATTATTTTTGCCTAAGATTTTTATTTTTAACCGTCTCTGTGGAGTTTTCTATCTGTGTTGTTTTAATTTCATAAAACAAATTAGGTAGCTTTTAATATTTTTCAAGTTCTGTAAGATATTGTATATGTCAGAAAATAATCCTCCCTCCAGTATATCAATCTGGTCCTTATTTGCATGTGGCTCTTTAACAACATTTTCCATGTCTTCTTTGTTTATTGGTCACATAAACAAACAAATCTACTGCTTCTTGAATTACTACTTTTATTTTTTTATGAAAATTTTCATTTTAATGAGATTTTAATATTTTTATGAATATAATATTTAATACTGAAAATCAATAAATTATGTAATTGTCTATTATTCTTGTAATTTTTGTATTTATTTGTATCTCTTTATTGGATTTGCAGGAGTTTTCCAGTCACCCTCAAAAAAAAAACACATATTGGCATTATCTATCAATGATCAGTTATGAGGTTTTTCTGTTTCTAATCAATTTTTTTTTCTTTTATCCTTTTGGAAATTATTTGATTCTGGAGAGTCACTAACGATTACCTAATCTCCAAACCTAATAATCTTCTGAATCCCCAAGAGAATTCTTTTACTGGTTGAATGTGTCTCTTGACTAGACCTTCCTGGTGAAACACCCTCTTAGATTTTCTGTTAACTTTCACTATTCTTCATCTTACTTCAAGGTTCCTCTTCCTGCTCTCAAACCCAAATGTGGATCTTATCCAAAAGCATCCTGTGATTCTTGTTTGCTTATTTGTAGAACTCATCCAGCTTCCATCACAATAAAAAGGCAATAAGGCTATAGTCTCATACTGACGTTCTTAGTCCGTATTTCTAACTACTTGCTGAACATTTCCATTAAGATGTTTAGTGAAATCATAAACTCCTCTAAAGTTATTTCTTGTGCCTTCCTGACTGTTGAGAGGTTGCATCATTTCTATTACTTCTAAATCTTTTTTATCTTGAAGTTATCCACATCCTTATCTGCTTCCCTCAGAAACGAATCCAATCTTGTATTTTCACTTTTACATGGTCTCATCATCCCACCATCTCCCTCTGGTGCTCTCTCCTCTGTATCTGGCAGCAGCAGAGCTGGCAAGCGGGCTGTGGATGATTAAGCAGACATTCAATCAGGAAAGATTTCAGTCTCCCCTAAATTTAAAACTGGTTCACCTGATACCCCCCTTTTTTCTCCTTTTGCTAGAAAAATCTGTCAACCACCCTTTGGATGAGTCTCAGTGGTGAAAGCTGCCTTTTGTGTCCCTGGGAAACATAGGATATTTTAATCCAGTAAATTTGTTCTCAACAGTTAAATCTTTGTGCTGTTAGGTAACCACCTGGTATAAGTTCTCAAAAAATCCTCATAACATACTGTTACATATGTCCTGACCAACACACACACACACACACACACACACACACACACACACACACAAGTCCAAGACTTGGCAGATACGATATCAAAGTGTTAGTAAGAGTTTTTGGTGGTGGAGTGGGAATATATATATATACACATTTTTTTCCTAGCTCCTATATTTTCTATGTTGAACTTGAAGTTACTTTTGTATGGGAGGAGGATACCCTGGCTTTGTTTGTTTACTCTTAGTTTTGCAGATCAAAGAATATGGGCCTTGAATACGGACATACTTAACTTTTGGAATTATTTTGATTTTTTTTTCTTGAGAGTCTTCATTTTGACAAATAAATGTAGTATAAAAAAATTTGACGTGAAAAGTTAAAAAAAAAAAAGCAGGTAAAAATAAATACATTTACTATAGAAATAATACAAAAGAGGGTTAAAATTCTCAAAACTGTGGAATAATCAAAATGTGTCCAATTGTACAAAAGCTCCTGCCTTGCAAGAAACAGGGATAAAGCTGAAGACCCATTTTGAGTTCTTTTGCTGCGGAAGACATACAAAATAACTCTCAAATGTACTGTATAACTGGACACTATAACTATTTTTTACTTCCTCATCTCTACATCGGGTGGGAGAAGTGAGAATTCTTATGTCACATAAATAAATAAGGTAACAAAGTTCATCCTTCTAGCAAAGGGTAGTGACACAGTAGGGCCTTAAGAAATATTGGTATCCCCACTTAAGTTCAGAAAGAAGAAAATATTGGCATACATTTCTGTGGGCTCTTAATTGATGTTTCATATGATCGCTTTGTGGTAGCTTTCTCCTGTGCTTGTTGATATAGCTTACTGTTAGGTCTCAGGGTGGGACTTAAAATGGTTCGGAGTATCCCTTTCCAGACAATCTGCTTCTTGAAGCCTGGAGAGCACCTTTTGTAGAATCAGCAAGAGAATTGCTGAAGTCAAGATAGCAAACAACTAACCTACCTTAATGCCTAAATCACGAAATTCAGTGAGACCCACTGGATACTAGCATATAATGCTATCTCTCTTCATTGGAGACTGTGGGAGAAGGAGGTTTAGTAATTAAAAAGAAAATGTACATTTAGTAGAGTTATCAAACCTGATTCAGCAGTGTTGCAAAAGTGACATGAGAATTGATGGAGCATTTCTACTTAATCTGGGCATTTAACTTCACTAATTTCAGTGGTGTTTGCAAAAAAAGTTTATGGCTAGTAATTACTTTTTTAGCCAGTGATGTCTTTTCATTTGCAAATTTGTTTCTGGGAAAGTTTGCATGTTGGATTTTTGGAAAATGACTTTTCTTTTTGCTACACAAAGGTCATTCTTAAATGTCAAACATCAGTTGGTGGTTGTTCGTATTTCATTTTTATAATGTCTGGAAGGATATTTTTCCAGACTTGTTTTTGAGGTTAATCTAGTGTTTTTGGATAGTGGGAAATTCTTGTTCTCTGAAACCATAGGGTTAGAGAAAAACATAGAGCACTGTTACACAGAAAAATTAAGTTTTTGTATGATTCAGTTGTGACCTTTCTGAGTAATTAACAGATTGCCTGCCTGGCAAAGGAGTTCAGCTCTTTCTCAGCCATTTACTAAGAAGAATTGAGTACTGTTGTGAGAATTTTATTCTTTTAAAATTGGAGTCAGAAAATTTTTATGGTCTTTAAAGAAAACCAAAATTAATGGTTTTTCAGTCTCAGTAACTTATGTGATGAAGTATATAAATTTCTCTGATTTTTTTATGTCCCTCTTCCATAATGGATCTAACGTGGCCTAATAATCACACTTTTAAATGCTTCATTGAAAATGTGTATGCATATTTTTATTTACGGAGCCCTGGTGGCACAGTGGTTAAGAGCTCAGCTGCTAACTAAAAGGTTGGCAGCTCGAATCCACCAGCTGCTCCTTGGAAACCCAATGGGACAGTTCTACCCTGTCCTGTAGGGTCACTATGAGTCAGAATCGACTTGATGGCAACAGGTTTGGTTTTATCTAAAACTTTTATTTATGCTCAAAAAAGGAAATTTTGATGTGGGCAAAATTCTGCCAAGGACAGAAACATTAGGGAAGAAGCAACATGCTACATAACTCACCGTTAAAGTATTTCCATTATATGGAACCTCATGTTAATGACACTATAAGACTGAATACTTTTTTAGGGTTTCTTAATTCACATTTTGAGGCTCTTAATTTAGCATATTTTGCTTTCCATGGAGTATCAAGTAAAACCTACAATGCAGTTGGAAGGGAACTACAGATGAGATTATAAAAACCCTGAGCATACATTAGCTTGATTCTGTATTAATTATATTTGGGCTATGCATGATGATTAACACGATGATACCACATGTTACAATTTAAGAAACTTAACCATGGAAAGTGCAATTAATTTTACAGTTGAAAGAGATCTTACTGGTGATAGTAACTATACTCGTACTTGAGAGATTTGATTTTTTGAAGTCCCAGACCCAATAGATTTAGCTGTATAATAATGGACAAGTAACATAACCTCCTGAAACCTTATTCCCTCCATATAAAAAATGAGACTAATAATAGTACCTGACTTGTGGGAAAATAATACTTAATAATGGTGTCTAACTCATCGGAAAAAAAATCCCAGCAACAGGGCAGAATGAGCTGATGTGGATGGACCCCACATCTGGTAAAAACCCATAGAAATTCTGAATAAAATATAATGACAGTAGAAAAGAGCCAAGCTCAAAAAAAAGAGAAATTTATAGATGTTCAAAAAAAATACAACAGTAATGACCACAAGAACAAAAAAACAAAGTGTTAAGGGTAAGCTTGGGGCTTTATTAAGTGTTTTCCATAGCTGCTGTTGTTGTTAGGTGCTGTCGAGTTGGCTCCCACTCCTAGGGACTTTGTGTATAACAGAAGGAAATGTTGCCTAGTCCTGCACCATCCCCACAATCATTGCTATATTTTAGTTCATTGTTGCAGCCCAGCCACTGTGTCAACTCGTCTCATTGAAGGTCTCCCTTTTTTTCGCTGGCCTCTGCTTTACTAAGCATGATATCTTTCTCCAGTAATTGCTCCCTCCTGATAACATGTCCAAAGTGAGACAAAGTCTCACTATCCAGACTTCTAAGGAACATTCTGGCTGTACTTCCTGCTAGACAGATTTGTTCATTCTTTTGGCAGTCCATGGTATATTTAATATTTTTCGCCAACACCACAATTTGAATGTGTCAGTTCTTTGGTCTTCCGTTTTCATTGTCCAGCTTTTGCATGCATGTGAAGCCATGAAAATACCATAGCTTGGGTCATGCACATCTCCATCATCAAAATGACATATTTGCTTTATAACACTTCAAAGAGTTCTTTTGCAGTAGATTTGTCTCCGAATGGCTGAGAATTAAAATCTCGGTGCTGTTGTGTGGACAGGAGAGTGTCTTTAGCCTGTGGAGTTTTGAGGAACTGAAACTGATCCACCTACGTAAAGCCTGGAATCTCAGCAAGCTGCCCCTTCTGTCAAAAGAGGACTAGAAAAAAATCACTAAGTGGCTGTGGGAAACAATAAGGAGGAAGTTTGCTTTCTGTCTTGAGCTTTGTATGAGGGGAAAAAAAAGGCACCCAAGAAAAACCCAAATACTGTGCAGGTGTAGGGTGTGAATTTACACTTTTGTGATGCAGCAATCTAAAGTCAAGAAATTCGCTTCTGTAGAAGGATACTTTTACACTTAGGCCTTACAAGAATTTCACAGAAAAGAAAATTACTATGGAAGGGGAACTCTCAACAGAAATAAAACTAAAAACCTGTATGAGAAAACAAAGGTGATGCAGGAGAATCAGCAGACACAACACAAGGAGCACACAAAGAACTAGGTAAAAAAAAAAAAAAAAAATCCTGAAATAAACTATAAAAGATATGTTTAAAAAATTTTTTTAAAAAGGAGTAGAAAGAATAATAGAAGAATAGAAAAACATGCAAGAAAAAAATATTCAGATTTAGCAGAACATATAGTCATTGTAACTAAAAATTCAGTAAAGGTCTTAAACACCAATGTAGGCAATGTTGAAGGAAAGGTGTCTGAGTTGGAAGATAGACCTGAAGAAATCACCCAGAATGCAGTGAGTAAGATTAATAGTGTTCAATAATCTCTCTCTTTATCTTCCTTTCTTCAAAAATACTTTTCAGTCACTTACAAAGCACAAAACTCAGTGATGAACAAGATAGATAAGACTCCTACTCTTACAAAGCTTACATTTTAGTGGGTTGGTAGATACAGTTGTTAAACAAATAAAAATGAAGAAAACACAGATAGTGATGCTATGTGCAGAAAATTAAAATAGTCTTAGAGAATGACTGTATGTACTTTATTATTTGTTGGTCAGGGAAGGCTTCTTGATGGAGGTGAGATTGTAGCTTAGATAGAAATGACAAGAAAGAATCGGTCATGTAAAGATTAGAAGAGTATTCCATGTGGAGGAAACAGCTAGTGCAAAGAGGAGATAACTTGTGCATGTTTGAGGAACTAAAGGAAGGCCAGTGTGTCTGGAGTATAGTAACTAACAGGAAGAAAGATATAAGATGATTTTTGAGGTGAAGATTGAGGCCAGATTATACAGGGCTCTTTATGACAGTCAGGATAAGGAGTTTGGATATTATTCTAAGAGTTGAGAAGCCTAAGAAGGGGATTTATATTATCTCTTTTACCTTTTAAAGGATCTGTGTATCTGCTGCTGGAGAATGTATTAGAAGGAGGAGAAGTGGAGGAGGGGAGAATCTGATTAGGAGGCTATTGCAGTAGTCCAAGAGATAGAGGCTAGTGTTTGGACCAGTGGTAGTGGTGAGAATTATGAGACACTGGCTGATTTGGAACATAATTCAGATGAAGATATGATAGCAGTAGCAAATTGATAGAATGTAAGGTGGATGGGGAAGTGAACCACAGTCAAATCCTAGGAATCAGAGATAATTCCTTATAGGAATTGCCTCTATAATATTCATTATAGTCACAAACTCACTGCTTGAGCACTTCTAGTGGTCAAAAACTTGGTCCTTCACATGGCCACCTGTTTCTTTTTATGCATCCTAAATTGTTAAAAAGCTTGTCCTTAATTGAGCTAAAATACAGATTTGACTCAATTTTTCCTAATCCTTTCCTAATAAGCAACGTAGTTAATTTATTTCTAATCCTTCTGCTGCATGGAACATTTCCAATTATTCTAAGACAATTACCTTTTCTCCCTGGGGTTTTCTTTTCTCTAAGCTAAATATCCTCAGTTCTTGACTGTATTAACAACCCATTTGTATGTCACTTATAGCACTTATACTTCTATATGGAAGATTATTTGAATTTGTCGTAACTTCTCTACTAGAGTCTATTGTGGTCTTTACTTTTTAAGAAAGTAGCAAGATGACTGCTCAGAATAGTAAAAAGATGAAAAAAAAATGAGTACGCTCTAAAAAATTATAGTTTAGTGTCAAACTTATTTCTGAATAAACTTTTGAGTACCCCAGAGAACAATATAACAATATGAATTATAACTCTGGTGTTGTTGTCCAGGTTCCTCCAAATTCTACAGCTTTCTGAGGATTATCTTTAATATAATTTTTAAGTGAACAGATACTTGGTTTGAGCTTCCACATAACTTAGAACTAGAAATTAATAATATCCCCCTAATATTCCTGAAGATTCTTTGAAGGAGAAGCTGCATGCATTTCTATCTATCCACTCTTCCATGAATTTCACCTATATTATCAATAATTTTGCATTTTGCTTCCTGGAATGTTCTCTTTATTCTGTTCCTTGTAAACTCCAACATGAAACCAGACTCCCTTTTCTTGAATCCCCTCCTTAAAATATTTCTAACACAAGCTAGGTAGGCTTTCAGAAAAAGTCAGTTGTTGTGGAAAGGAATTATATTTTCACTCCATCATAGTGTACAAATTTGTAATTAAATATCATTTTTATTAAAATTGCTTCTGATATTTCCTTCACAAGAATTTCTAAGTTTTTCACCTTTGAACTGTTTGGCTGGACATACCTCTCTTTATTCCTCTCCCAAGATCTTTAAACCTCACCCCCTTTCTCTCTTGTTTCCAGGAAGCCTCACCTTCTCTCCCTTGCAGGCTTAGTAGACTTCAAATTATTACTCATTTATTATGAAAAATAATCTCTGTCATTTTTAGCCTTTCGCTTTCCAGATTAAGCCTTAAGGCCTCTCTTTACCCAACCAAACTGGTCCATCAAGATGTTTTCATAAACCAAAGACAGTCTTCTGAATTATCTATATACATCCAAAAAACAAAAACAAAAAAACATTGCCTTTGAGTCAATTCTGACTCATAGCAACTCTATATAGGACAGAGTAGAACTGCCCCATAGGGTTTCCAAGGAGCAGCTGGTGGATTCGAACTGCTGACTTTTTGGTTAGCATCCGAGCTCTTAACCGCTGTAACCACCAGGGCTCCGGAGTTATCTCTAGTCAACTTATATTTTTACTTTGTATTTATTTTGGGAACTGGATGTTTGTTAAAAGAAATTTGAAATTCATGGCTAGGAATGACTCTCTTAAGGGAAATGATTCATTTGTTTTCATAAATGCTGTTTGCTAGCAAAATATGTAGGTGGCACTGTAATGTAGGTGATCTGGAAGACATGGATTGAGCTGTAGGAGTGAGAGGGAGACTGACAATTGTTTGCCTAAAAGTGACACTTAAATCTGTAGGAGTGGGTGGAATTTCTGAGGGAGAGAATGTTGAGGCAGAGCATGAGGGAAACCCACATTTAGTGAATGAAAAGTTATGGAAGCAATGAAGGAGGGAGAAAAACAGCCAAGAGGAGGAAGGGAAAGAAAAATTCTGTCAGCTTTGAGAATCAAGGGAGGTGAATATTTAAAGCAAGGTTGTGGGATGGGGGATGGTGTGAGGGTGTCAAATGATGAAGAAATCCAAGAAGAATTTGACAGTTCTAAGAGGCAACTTGCTTTCAAGAGAACAGTTCCATTCAGGGAAGAAGGGTTGAAGTCAGATTGCCTGACATTATTGAGTGAGTGGGAAGTGAAGAAAGCTTTTCACAGATTTCTCTAAGAAAGAGAATTGCTCAGAGAATGAAATGGAAAATAGTATGTTTTGCACTCACCTCTTAATAATAAATCAAGGGCTGAATTTTCCCAGAGAAGTCTCCCAGAGTGTAGGGGGCTGAGATGGAAGGGGAGTACTGCTTGAGCTAACTCAGAACCTACGCAACAGTCGTGGAAGGAAACCAAGGAAATGAAAGCTTGGCTCAGGAGAACAATACATTCAGTGTGCTCAGCTGAAGTACCAAACCTTGTGTTGAAATGGAACATAGAGTACCAAGAAAGCAGAATGAAAAAGATCAGTATCTAGATACATCTCGGAAAAATTTTAGAACTCCAAATATCCTTCCAAAAATAAATAAGTAAACAAATCCAGAAAGAAAAGCAGGTTTTCAAAGGCAGCACTGGATACTAGGATTATTTGTAAAATTATCTTCAAAGTTCTGTGAGAAAAAAATTGTTGACTCTAAATTTCTAGGTCTGACAAACTAACATTCAAATGTGAAGGCAAAATAAATCAATTTTAGACACTTTTTCTATGTCAAGAATATACTTGAGCAAAATGAAGAATGAATCCAAGAAAGAAGATAAATGAAGAAGCTAATACAATTAATAGTTAAGTCTAAATAATTGAAGCACGATGTGCAAATCTAACAGTCTGGAATAGCTGACACATAAATGTCAAGGCCGGTGGGGGAAGTGATAGCATGCTCAAATTGTGGAATAGCATAGATGTTGATTAACTAGAAACTGATAAAAAAATTTGCATGTAAGTATGTGATAAAACTAGGATATAACATTTGCAGTATTGAAATAGGGTATATAGAGAAAAAAATATAACAAGGAAATTTGTATCAATCCAAAAAATTTTAGGAAAGGGGGAAAATGAAGAAACAGTGAGAAAACATGCTAAAGAGAAACCCAAATATAAAAGGGAATAAGTTAAACATTTTAATAAACATAAATGTCAATGGGTATAATTCTCTATTAAAATGAGAATCAGAGTTTTTTTTTTTAAATCCAATTATATATCCTGGTGGCTTAGTGGTTAAGAGCTACAGCTGCTAACCAAAAGGTGGGCAGCTTGAATCCACCAGGCACTCCTTGGAAACCCTATGGGGCAGTTCTACTCTGTCCTATAGGATCGCTATGAGTCAGAATCAACTCGACGCCAACGGGTATATATCTTGAGTATAAGATACATGCTAAAAACAAAAGGACTCTGAGGGGCTGAAAATAATATATAGAAAAAAGATATAGTGGACAAAATGAAGAAGTTAACATTACTATTAGACAAAATTGAAGTCAACATGAAGAACATTGATCAGGAGAAAGGGTGATATTGTATATTGATGCAAATAAAATAAACCAAGAAGATCTAACATCATACATTGGTTTCAATTGGATATAATTCAAATATGATAAAGATGTGTCAGAATTATCCAAATACTAGCGTTTTATGAAGAAAAAAAAGGGCAAACATTTTATGGATTATCCACAGTTTAGATATTGAAATTATTTTTGGTCAAGCAACCGTTTACCTAATATTTTAACCTGCAAATGGGATGTAGAATGTGCTAGTTATTTTTATATCTCATTATATTAATTCTGTCAGTAAATATGGATACAGTGATGGTGTTTTAAGTTAAATTTTCTATAATCAACTGTTGTAATAAATGAGAATGAGTTTTGACAAGTATAAATGCCATATGAATATGAATATTAATAGAAAATTATATAATAATATGGTTTATTAAAAATTCTAAATAAATACATATTACTGTATTATATACAAAGGTAACATTTATCCAAAAATATCAAGCTAAAAAGTATAATTTCTTTAAGCGTAGACTTCCTATATAAAATACTTTTTCTCTCAAACTTGGAGACATTGAACTTTGTTCTAGTTGCCAACAATTTGGACGTATGACCCGGTGGTCCAAAGATGGACTCAGCATTGAATTAGTTGGAACTGGCCAGTGTTTTTGTGTGTGGTTTGGGTTATTTATCCAGCAACCCCTCCTCACTCACTTGGTTACCCAAACTTTGGAGCCATCAATAAATTGTTGGTCATATGTCACCTCCCTACCCAGTCATAAATAGTCACATATGGACTGTTGCAGTAGCTTTTTAATAATGTTTTCTGCCTCTGATTTTGTTTGCCTCCAGTCGACTCTCCATTCTTCAATTAGAGTAATGCATCTAAAATTAGATTAATGTATCTAAATTTAGCCATGACTCCTCTTTGCCTGCTTAAAGCCCTTCAAAGGTTTCACATTTAGTCAGATGCAGAGACATTCTAGGGTTCTTAGTGAGGCAGAAGAGGCTTTCTGTGACCTGACTACCCCCGCTCCCAATATCTTGAGGATCATCTCTTGCTACCTCCTCTTCACACTTTACATTTCAGAAATAATTAGCAGTTTTTGGTTCAGCAAACCCTGCACATCTTGCTGTTTTAAAACTCCGTATTTTCTAACCACACATTTTGTAATCAATCACTATTGAGGTCTATCATTTTCTCTTCAGAAAAACTTGGCTTTCTAAGTTAGCGAGCAGCCATCTAAGATGCATCAGTTAGTTCCAACCCATCTGGAGCAAAGGAGAATGAAAAACACCAAACACACAAGGAAAATATTAGCCCAAGAGACAGAAAGGTCCACATAAACCAGAGACTCCATCAGCCCAAGACCAGAAGAACTAGCTGGTGCCTGGCTACCAGCAATGACCGCCCTGAATACAGCAGAGAGTCCCTGACAGAGCAGGAGAAAAGTGGAGTACAGAATTCAAATTCTAGTAAAAAGGCCAGACTTAATGGTCTGACTGAGACTGGAGGAACCCCAGAAGACATGGCCCCTGGACTCTGTTATCCCAAAACTAAAACCATTCCTGAGGCCAACTCTTCAGACAAAGATTAAACTGGACTATAATACATAAAATGATACTCAGGAAGAGTGTGCTTCTTACCTCAAGTAGATGCATGAGACTAAATGGGCAGCTTCTGTCCGGAGGGAGATGAGAAGGCAGAAAGAGACAGGAGCTGGCTGAATGGACATGGGAAATCCAGGGTGGAAAGGAGGAGTGTGCTGTCACAATATAGGAAGAGCAACTAGGGTCACATAACAATGTGTGTATAAATTTTTGGATGAGAAACTAACTTGAATTGTAAACTTTCACTTAAAGTACAATAAAAAAAAAAATACAAAACAAAAACTTGGCTATTACTAGGTGACTCGTTCATTATTGTGCTTCCAGGAAGGCCTGAAAGACAAGTCTGTCATCACTCCCTGAGCGGTGGTCACCTCTGTTTGGAAGACCCTGCAGAGTCCTTTATGCACACAGAGGATCCCCCTGAATGTCAAAAACCATGACAGGAAGGCAACCAACTCTCTTCTAGTTAGGAAACTATAGACATACTTCCTGTAGGGGCAATTCAGTTTACTTTCATATATTTCAGATTCCCTAAGATTTTATTGAGTGACTTAGCAATATGGTTATTCAAATCTTAATATGTGAGTATTTAAGTCTGCTTCAAAATGTACTAGAGTTTACAGTAAAGCATCTTATGTGCTAAATTCTGATACAGGTCAGCAAGTTTGCTATTGGAAGTACACTTGCATTTATTATGTGCTTCTACATTTATTTCCCTCACCACCAACAAATAAAAATATTTTCCAAGAAAACCATTACTGATCATTTATATAAATTCAGTATTTGTCTCAAAAAGTGATGAAATTATAAAATGCAATTGGACAATATATAAAAAACTACAAATAATTCCTATATGATTATGTGCATTGATGAGCTTTCATGGAACAGTGCATCCAATTTACTAACGTTTCCCAGAAGGATTTTTACCCCAAATTTCCTGGAATTGTCCTAGATATTTTATCATAATAATTTTTAAACACATTTTTGAGAAGTTCTAAAAAATAGTTCACCATTTATAATTGCTTCAAATTTCATTGGAATAAAGATAAATTAAAAGATAGCATCATTGTTTAAAAGTATATAAGCTAAATATATTTGATAATCAAATCTACAAATATTTTATAAATTTCATAATTTAACAACTTGACCGAAAACTCTTGAATGTGTTTAACTCTTCCAAAAACATACTAGCAGTGTGCTATTTGACTATTACATATTTTATCCATTTGTGAAAGTGGTATAAAATTACCCATCTACTTAACAGGTTCATAGCCAACCACCTAATAAAATTATGTCTGTGGGAGCATTTTGAAAAGCAAGATTCTATTTGGTTGTTATTTTAAGAAATAGTAATTTGGTCCCTATACTAAAGTATCTAACTGTGGCAGTGTAACCAAGAAATAATTTGAAGGAAAGAATGTCAATTAACCACTTATGTTTTAATGATGGATTTTGCTGATTCCCCATATTCCTTAATAGTTATTAATTTATTTTATTTAAATATTTATTAATATTTCTCAATTTATTGTATAACTATTACTTTTGAATTCTTTGGAAGTGATCTCCCACTCATTTATTCTCTGCCTGTTTGATTATTTAGGAAAATGAGTTGATTTTAAGACTCATAGGACATACTTCCTTCCCATTAGAAGTTTATAATCTAGTAGGAAGGATAAAACACATAATCTATTAAGTAAAATGAAAGTCTATTGCTGATACAAAGTAGAACTTTTTAACTAATTTGTTCAAATTTCAGCTAATGATTTCTCATTCTAGAATTCTCAGCTTCTCTAAGTGCATGGGAGTTCTACTCTGTCATATAGGGTTGCTATGAGTATATAGACTGTTTTCCCTAGCAGCTCTGTCTTTTCATAAAGCACCTGGCTATTCAGGTACCTGACAAATGCTTGCTGAGTGAAAAAGTACAATTTTTAATTCTAATCTCACTTAAATGTAAAAATCAAAACACAACCTCAGAAAACAGAAAGGTGAATAATGACTGATGTTCTGGATTGCCCTTCATTATCTAAATATCTCCCAACTACATTATGCAGGAAAAAAAATTGCATTCATGCAAAATTGTTATGCCATCTCTGTTTCCAGTAAATGTAAAAATAAATGAACAAACTCAATAACTTTTATTCATTCCTAAATATGATCTTAAAATGCATTAAATCTAATAATCTTATTTCAGAAAATATCTGGTTGCTTCCTAACAGAATTCACTTTTCTACCCTATTTTAATCCAGCCAGATGATGGAATCTTTCTCCTGCCAACATTTCATGCATTTCATATTCTTTCTCGTTAGGTTATGAAAAATGAAATGTCACAAATTTTTAAAATATACATTCTCTCTTTAGAGCCATATTAGTAAGTTACTGTAATTAAGGATATTCTATTATTTGTGGAGTCTCCGGGTGGCACAAACGGTTAAGTGCTCAGTTTCAAACCAAAAGGTTGGCAGTTCAAAACCCACGTAGAGGCATCTCGAAAGAAAGGCTTGGTGATGTGCTTCTCAGAAGAAAGGCCTGGTGATCTGCTTCCAAAAAGTCACATCCATGAAAACTCTACGGAGCTCAGTTCTGTTCTGCAATATATGGAGTTGCTATGAGTTGGAGTTGACTTTTATTATTTGAGTAATTAATATAAAAAGTGGGTCTCAAATGTAGCATACTTATATTTTTACTAAAATAAGTTATTTTATGTATTTCAGAGGATCAGGCCATATTTAGTGGTTTTCCTTGGACCGTGAGCTATAGAATATCAGAGAGCATTTCTTAATTCATCATTATAACTTTAGTATATAACTTATATTAAGTACTTAATATTTGTTAAAAAAAATAAAACTTTATTTTTGGGCAGTGAGATCTTATTTTAATACCTAGAATAAAGTTTTATTTCAATAATATATTTATAGATAATAAACTTTACTGACATAAAAAATATTGACCATCATACATAACTAAATTTCAAATAAGTCAATGAGAATTTTATTTTCTTTATCAAACTGTTGACACAGCATATTAGAGACATGGCTCTAGACATCTAGAAAGTTTTCATTTTGGAGTAGCAGTTCTTAACATGAAATGAACTCATTTAATAAAATAAGTATTGAACTCCAGCAACACGCAAAGCAGGTGGTGATTTTAAGAATCATAAGACAGACTTCCTTTCCCTTAGAAATTTATAATCTAGTAGGAGAAATAAGAAACTTAATCTAATAATTAAAATGGAAGTCCATTATTGATACAAAATAAAATAGAAGTTAAAGAAGGCAGAGGCCACATCTGAATGGTTGATGAAACAGTTCATGGAGGTAATGCCGTTAGAGTTACAGGCAGGTCTATAGAGCAGGTGTTTCAGGTGGAGGAAAAGGTGAGGAAGGGTGCAGCTGCTTGACCATTTCCATGCCAAAAAGTAATTGAGTTTCACCACAGAGAGAGTTTCTTGATAAGCAATAATGGCCTGGACCAGGATAGTCTCCATGGAAATGCAATGGAAAGTTAGCTATGAGCGTGAGGTTTGTAATTACATTGGAAGATCTGTTGCAGTGTTCACTGTTATCTACTAATCTGGTGTTCTGCTTGTCTACATGCTGACAAACACATGGTAAAATAACAAGTGAATATGTATGTGTATCTCAACTTTGGATGACTTCAATTCCACTTTATCATAACCCTTGACTTCCAACCAAGAGCTTCATAACCGACAATTGACTATCAAAAGTCAGGTTTCAAATTTATTTGTTTTTTAATAGTCTACTTATATGTTCCTGGATGGGGAAAGAAAAGACACGAGAAAACTTTCTTTCACATAACTCTGATTGTTATCTGACTGCCTGAGTTCTTCAGCAAGAAACACAATGAAAGAGGGCCTAAGAAAATGTGCCTAAACATGGAAGTCATCTCCAATCATTTGGGTTTTCTACATTTGGGTTTTCTTTACCCACCATTTCATTTACATATACGTATAGGAAATAACCCTGTATTTTCATAAGCTGTGTACCATATGTACGTATACAGTATTATGCTGTATATGATTTCATAACTTGGTTTTCATTGCTTTCACCAAAGCAGATCATCTTTTTATTTGGCTATGCTATTTTTCTCACGTAACTAATGTAGTATGTTATCTTTGCCAAACTCAGAATTGTTTGAATATGAATCAAGCACCCATGAAGAACTTACATTATTCAGAGAGCATAACATGCTTAAAGCTTTACCTCAACCCACATTTACCACATAAGAGAGCAATAACAAAAGTAATTGTTTATGTTTTTTTTTCTAAGTTTGGATGATACAGTTGACCTATATTTTAATTAGAAATGAAGAAGATAATGTCATCTTGAAAGAGAACATAAGTATTTTGAAAATATGTCATTATTAGATATGGATAGAACCACAGCATTTGTTATTGAATTAACATTTTTAACAATGCTGAAAACAATAGATTTTTATTTTTAAATACTTAGCATGTACATGTAACTAGGAAACTCAGTTAGATAATAGTTTATGTGTTTGAGTTATAAATTTATATTGTGCTGTTCTTTATTAGGTCTGGAATATTTTTTAAAAATACCACTATGGTGTTATTTTTCCACCTGAGAAAAAGAAACATGAATCATTATCTTCTATCTTACAGAGAATTGAGTTATATCAGGGCCTTATATGACTGCCTACTTTTTAAAAATAATTTTTCTGATAAACTATTTTGAAGATAATAACAATTTGGAACATTTGAATATATAAGACATATGTAATAAAATCTATAAATTATCAAAGCATTTTGTATCTTAAATACTGTGGCCGGTGATAAAGCACCAACACGAATGCTCATATAACATTCATTATTGATGATAATAGAAGACTGCAGTAGAGAATATTGAAATTTAATTTGTATCAAACAGATTTTTGAAAGATACAAATCACATTCCAGCTAATAATTTGAAATGGGTTACTCAAATTCTATTATCTGTTTTTTAAAAACGAATACTTTACTTGCTTTTAAACTTAAGTAATCATTAAAATTTAAAAAATGACACATCTAAAATTGTTTTAACAGGCATACTCAGACCCCTAATTACCAGGATCATAGCTTCTTGTACAAATAACCCTTTTCCCTTAGAAGACAGATAGCAGATTATCATGCTGCCATTGAGTGGAATACTATTCTTCTACTAGAACAGTTTATGAAGTTATATATTAAGAAGTTGTAGGCATAAACTAATTTTGGGGAGGGCATCCTTTTTCAAAAATACCTTAGTGTGAGCATCAGAGCCCCCCAACTTATTTATGTAAACATATACTCTGACTTAAATGTCCTAAGTTTTAGATACACACAACACACATATACACACAATTCAAATTACAAATTGAAGAGAAGATAAGGTGAAGCATACTATTAATAAAAAGTTATTGCTAATTTTTTTTTGCTTTTTCAGTTCAAGAAAAATTTAATTGTATGTAATATTTTAAAATATTGGATAATGCATAAAAGTCTAGATATAAATTTTTTAAGCAGCTTATTCCAAAATCATTAAATGATATGTAATTAAATGCTTATTAACCAAAAACAAAAACCAAACCCCTTGCCATGGAGTGGATTCCAACTTATAGCGACCCTATAGGACAGAGTACAATTGCCTCAAATGGGTTTCCACGGAGCACCTGGTGGGTTCAAACTGCTGACCTTTTGGTTAGCAGCTGTAGCTCTTAACCACTACACCACCAGGGTTTCCAAATGCTTATTAGCATAGTGAAAATATGTTTAGGTAGTATATGATGGAATGAAAGTGTCCACAGTAATGGATATTAGTGAAAGATTTTACAAGATAAAACCAGCTGATATTTTGTGAAAATGTCCATTTCCCATCTTGGATTTTATCCAAGCTGACAAAAACAAACACACGTTTAGATTTCTTAAATTTCTCAGAGGATAGAATATCTGGAAGGAATTTCTGTCAAATCAGTCTGTCGAGTACCATACTTTACTTTTTATGTGGGAATTTGCCAGGATGGACAAAAACTTTTGCTAGTTTTTTTTTTTTTCACTACATAAAAGACAACAGTTGGTGGAATCAATGCTTACAAACACATTGCTTAATTGTAAAATGTAAGTTACATTATTTGGAAGAATATTATTTAAAAATTGCTAAGACAAGGCTAAACAATAAGCTAGTGAAATTATCCATTCCCAAATTACTGATGTAAAAGTCCTGGCTATGCGTCTACACCATCATTAGAATATGTTTTACCTGAGGATCTCTCTAATACATAAAATACCTGGTCTTAAGGGTCTAATAATTTTCTTGATGTAGTAGAAAGCACCACCATATCTGGCCCCTCAGAAATTCCTTTTTTCTACCTCCACTCCTACTAGGCAGACCAGCAACTATTTCATGCATTAGGCTTTGGTGTTTTAAAATCGTTTGACAGTAACAGTGCAATCTAATTGCACCTTTGCAGAATTCTAGGCACATGAATTTTTAAAAATATATTCGATGGAACTCCTTCCTTTGTCCAGTTTACCTTTTTTTTCTACCCCATTTACCTCTGAGTAAAGCCCAGATTTTTTTTTTTTTTTTTTGCATTTACTGGGAACTGTACAATCAACATGTGGCATAGTGGTTAAGTGCTACACCTGCTAACCAAAAGGTCGGCAGTTTGAATCCGCCAGGCACTCCTTGGAAACTCCATGGGACAGTTCTGCTCTGCCCTATAGGGTCGTTATGAGTTGGAATCGACTTGATGGCAATGGGTTTGGTTTGGGTTTGGTATGCTATCACAGGATTAAATAACAGAAAGTGAAGTCACACAACATACCTTTCAAAGAGAAAATACGCTTCCCCTTACGGTTTGAAAAAGGGTGAGAAATTATTTTGGGGCAGGGCATGAGAGATTGAGGTTTACTACGGCCACCATTTTTCATGAGCATTTGCTGACACCAAGTGCAACGTCGTCCATTAAGTGAATGTTTAACTCAGGAAAGCTAGGGGACCGGATTACCTATTCCTCAAGAAAAGTGCTGAAAAAGTTGTGGGGGTGATTAGTATTCAACAAAGAAACAAATGTTAGCTAGTCAGGAGTCCTTTCCTGAAAAACAATAGTTAACACTGTGGTTGTATTTTTTCTGATGTGTTGCTTTAAAACCTTATCAGAAAAGAGTACAATATTTGTTAATTGAGCTGACTTAAAACCTAATGTGTCATTTCATTGACTGTTAATATTGTTTCTTGAAACCTTGTTCATGTTTATATGTTTTCTGACTTGAGTTTAAAGATATTCCTAACAGACAAGCCTAGCAAATTTAGAAACTGTGAATTTAATCAGTAACCTCCAGGTATGTGTAGGAACATATTGCATGAGTCAGGAATGTAATTTGTGAGAAATGTCTACACACAAGCTTTCATATACCTTTATTCTGTCTTTAGAATTTGGAATGATGGGAGATCATACAATTAAAAGTCAGCGACCTCGATCTGTTCATGAAAAAAGGGTCCCTCAGGAACAAGCTGATGCTGCTAAATTTATGGCACAAACTGGTAATACGTTAGTTACATTTTTCTATCTATTGTTGTGAATTTAATGAAACCACTGCATGTTTTCATAATCTTTAGCTGCACATTTGTCAGTTTTTGGAGCTGATATTTTTTTGAGCCATTTTTATTTTGTCACCAGTTAAAGTCCATAAATAAAGTAGCTGTGAATTGAAAAGTGCATAAAAATTATGTAGTGGGAATTATTTTGCTTTCAGTATGGGACATTTAGGATTTATGTATTATTATTTATTTATGTTAATTAACTACTTAAAATGTATCATTAAACTTTTAAAGAAAGCCAAAAAATGATTTTGTCAATAGGACTTTCCGGAATTAGAATCTTAAATAGGACCTTGGATGATAAAGTTTAATGTAACAAAATTTAGTATTTTGAATATTTTTCAAATTTCATACTTCATATAAATATTGATTGTTAAAATGTATAGAAATTAGTTGAAATGTTTTTTTAAGAATTTAATATTCTTGAGTTGAAAAGAGAGCTTTGTTATATAAGCTAAATAGTAAAAAGTTGACAGTCTTTATTTGTAAGCTATAATACACTCCAAATAATTAAATATCAACAAAAATGACTCTGTGATTTATAAAATTATATATTATTTATTTATAAATGCCCCAGTATGTGTATGTATATGTGTGTGTATATATAGTATACATTCAGACTATATATGAGTCTATATTCTGAATGTATACACTTTATACCCATACATTTAGTTATAGAGATTGAACAAAAATGCAATAAATATTTTGACCAGTCTTAATAAATGGGCTATAATTTCATGTACTTACATTGCATGTGGCAAATCTTTAAATGAAAAAAATGTTTAAACTGTGTTATGAACATTTTCAGCTGTCACCTTTATTTTGGGAAATTGAAAACTAACAATTTCATCTATGTCTTTAAAAGTTTTATACATTGCAGCCTAGTTGGTTTGTTTTACCACTAATACAGAAGTTTCAAGTACATGATCAGAATGATTTTGATGAAATTCCATCGAAGAATGAATTACTTCCTTCAGTTCAAGTGTTCTTAGGATAATATTTATTCAGAATGCTAGATCTGAATCTACAACTTAAAACTGAAAACGCTCTTAGGAATTATGTTCTTGGTAATGGGTGAGTAGTAGATTTTAATACATTAGTTGCAAGTAGATCAAAGTTAGAATTCCCAGAACAGGAAGAATAGTTAGAAAAAATTCTATAATAAGGACATATTTTTAGTTTTTTAAAGGTATATGTTGCACCCAAATCCAGAAAAATTGTTTATCTGGATTGCTCTTGTTTCGCCTTCTTATTTAAGAAAAAATGATTTATATTTTTTACTATTTACTTGAACACGCCCAAAAGTGCATTACTGGGATCAGACAAATTTCCAAAATTTCTAAATATATTTTTCTTCTTGACAGGTAGCAAAAGTCTCAATCAGTGACCAGAGATTAGGAGATATATGACTCTGAATGGAAGCATAGAGTATGGACTAACTACTGCGCCTCCCTTAGGCACCATCCCTTTGCAGTATTTCTTCAGGAATAGAGAAGGTGCCTTCCCTTTTGTTGTGCAAAACAGATGGCAGGCATCGATTAAGTGCAGTTTCTGTACATTAGGTTTGGGTGGCAGTGAAATGGAAAGCCATAGTTTTAGCTTTGCAAAAGCATAAAATTAGACAATGCATAAATATTTCACAGTTTGGCCAGGAGTTTTTATATGAATTTAATTTGTGGATTAGTGTGTTACATATAACATGAAAATTCACAATTTTCAGCCAGAACCCTTTTTGCAAATTTAAATCACAAGGAATATGTGCTTTCTTAATGAGAAATTATTAATTTCTCTTTTTCCATTCTTTTCCAGGCATCGTTTGTACCTAATATATATAGGAATGTATGATTTGGTAAAATAGATGAAGTACTTATAAAATAGAGCCATGAGGTGCTTTAAAACCATTTCCCTATATTGTTAACAATCATTCAAAAAAGATAATGAATGTCAGAACTAAAGTTCTGAAAATCTTGATTGGATACTTGATGAGTAATAAATATTTGTTATTTCATTTTAAACCAAAGATAATATAAAGAAATATAAATACAAGTATCATCCTTATTTTTAAGTTAAATTACTACAATATTGATACAGGACTGGAAAACTGCATTGTTTTGAATAGTTTTTAAAATCTGTAATTTTAAGAATAATCAGGATAGTTAATGAAGGGAGAAACTAGGCAGTTATAAAGATAAAAAGAAAAGTTTAATATTTTCTGAGATTATACTTTTTTTAGGTGTGAAGATAGTTTGAATAAATTGTGGTGTCACACAACGAAATTTTACAAAAATTAAGTTTTATTTATAAAACTTTTGTTTGTACTGTTCTTTCAAACCAAGAAAGAATGAATGTTATGTATAAACAAGTATAAACATTTGCTAACATTAATTTGAGAGCAAAGTATAATACAATAGAGGTAAAATTAAATAATAAAAGACAATTTTTTTATATTAGAAATGAAGAAAAACAAAGCAAAACTATCAGACTTTATAATTTAAGAATTACTTACTCAAAATAAGTACCCTGGACTCTTCAATCAATATGATAAAAAAAAAAAAAAGGATTTCTATAAAGTAAATGAAAATGAATTTAAAAAGAGAGAGAATAATATCTGGTAAAGGAGCCTTCTTTATCAAAATAACTTGATTACAGTATGGTCAGTCCAATAATTGAGGTAAACTAGTTTGAACATAAATAGCCTCTGTTCTATAACATAGGACACAAACTGTATTTATGGTCAAGAGAAACAAAATAAACTGATAGATATAGTTATACCCATATACCCATTGCTGTGGAGTGGATTTCAACTCATAGTGATGCTATAGGACAGAGTAGAACAGGCCCATAGGGTTTCCAAGGAGCAGCTGGTGGATTCGAACTGCCGATCTTTTGGTTAACCAAAATTCTTAACCACTGCACCACCAAGGCTCCAGATATAGATGTAGCCATCTAAATTAAATTCCAGTAAGAAGGTATAAGGTATCTTTATTGTATTTAGTGAAGTTTTTTTTATCATCATAGTCAGTAAATACTTTTATAAACATGTTTAGAAAACTAGTCTTTTGTTACAGTGGAGAAAACAGTCTACATTGGGAATGTGTAGCATGTTATCTAAAGTGGAAAAATAAAATTAAAGGTATGTTTCTAATTTCATGATTTTAACGTACTAGCAAACTCTTAGATTAATAATTTGTTTATAATTTAAAAAGTACTGTCATACATTATCTCATTTAATTCTCACAAAAAGAATTTGAGGTAGATATATTACTCATTTTATTGAAGTGGTTCAGAGAAGTAAGATGACTTTCCCAAGGTCACGGAGCTAATATGCAGTAGGTTTCCATCAATCCCAGGTCTTCTGATTTTAATTACAGTGATTTACCTCTTTTCTTTCTTTCTTTTTTTTTTTTTTTTTGTGTGCGTGCCAGGATAACACCTTTAATAGTACCTTAGGTACTGAAGCCTTCTACATGATCTTTAATATGCTTTCTCAGTTATGAATTAAGGTGCCAGATTAGTTTATGCCATCTCCCAAGGTACATATATTTAAAATAGTGCACTCTGATTATATTTTATTTTTTAATGTCATTAAATTTTTTAAAATATCTTTCTTATTAGCTGTTTCTCACAATGACCCAATGTGCTCAAAAGTCTTCACACTTTTGTAGGAATGAGGAAGTGGCAGCATGGAAATATTAAGTAATTATTGGAAATGTCACTCACAATTGTACTATTTGAGCCATAACAAGATCATTTTGGTAGGTAGACTAGCATTTTAGTGGCAAAATTTGATTCAAAATTTGAAAGCCAGCATGTTTTATTTATTTTTGTTTATGATCAATGAAATGGACCATCAGTTTAAGGTAAAGAAGGCCAGTTCTGAGCTTTCGTTATCAACCTCTCATGATCCCAGCACCACTGCTTAGGTGGTTCAACATGATTACAGTGTACTGATGGATGTATAGTCCGTTCATCATCCAGAAGCAACAGACATTCATCATTCAGAATGATGCAGTGCTCTCATGCACTCAGAAGCAACCCAATTTAAAAAATATTTGCACAAAAATACATTTGAAAGTAGTTATTGATCCTGACTTGTTGCTCAATTTAATTAAAACATTTTTTCCCTGTCCTCGTAACAATGCATGGGTAAGATAAGGACTGCTTTTGTGGTCAAACATAACTAATTTTGTTCATAATTTTTAACATTTTACTTATTACAGAACTCACATTATTCTTTATTTTCTGGTTCTTAATTAATAACATACAACCATAATATTTCTGCTTGACTTAATCTAATTACAAACACAGGTTGGAATAATATAAGAAAAAAATTGCATAATATTTTCACTAACTTAAGCTTAAAATTTTCATTGCTAAATATATATGTGCATATCTGCATATAAATGTGTGGATTTTTTTAATCATTGTCAAACAATTTGGCTTGTAGAATAATGGGAAACTTCAGAGTATTCTTTACATGTGGAAGAACAAGTAATGAGACATGACTTTAAACATTGTTCAAATAGTCATACAAAGAATATTTTTATGAAATTAAAGTTATAGATTTGTGAAGGCAAAAAATTCTGAAATGAGCAAGGGTGTACATTACTTCTAAGACAAACCCTGATCACAACACAGAGAAACAGACCTATATGATGTAATACGTTATACCAGTTACCATTGTCTGAGCCCTTACGGTATATATCCACTTGTAACTGTATTATCATCTGCATCTTTGTGCCTAGTGCAGATCAATAGAAGAGTGAACGCTTCACAACGCTGATCAGATGCCCAGTGATTGTCAGCCAACAGGTTGTTATGGGCCCTCAAAGAAATAAGGAAATTGCATCAGAATGTAAAATCAACTTCTCCATCAAGCACACATTTTAGTTCAGCTGATTTTTTTTTTTTTCTTTTTTTTTGAGCAGGAATTTCTCAATGATAAAATTAGTGTGTTGAGTTACATTTTGGTCCAAGTTCCTTCTGTCCTGGGGCACCAATAACAATTTGTGAACCAGATGCCTTGAGTTGGTTGCACTGCAAGACATTTACTAACCACCTTCCAAAAAAGATGAACAAATGAATTATCATATTCTACCCTTTGAATTCTATTCCAAAGGCAAATTCTAAATTGAATCTATAAAGTATAGTTAAATTGTTCCCTGGTCTATATAATCAGTGATATAAAATTCTCAGAAACACCTCACTTATAAAGTGTTTCAACAACTAAGGGTTTAACTTAGTCACTGCTAGTAACTGCAAGTTCTGAAATCAATTTAAAAAATCTATCCTGAGCCCAATGCCAGAATAGAATTAGGAGCCCACTGTGATGGTCTTAGAGACTCTTGACTTTAAATCTCCTTGAGACAAGACTTCAGATAATAATAGAAATCAGGCATAGTTTTAGTGTAATGCTTAGTTCAAGAAAATTAATGAATTCAGACATTCATTGACTTTTTAGGGCCTTATTTCTGAGTAACTTTTAGTTCCATAGTAAATTTATAGAAATCTTCGAGGAATTTTTCTCAATTTCGAGTGAAAATCACTTCTTTTAGATCATAGGGAAAATTGTGAGCAGAGGTTTTTTTAATAAATTAACACAAAATAAATAGCTATTGTACAATTAAAAAGTAGGAATTACACTAGGCATAAATTATAAATGAGTGTCAGTGTTCACCACAATGAAAATTAGATGTGCCCAAATTTCCAGAGGTCCACTTCCTCCAGCACTAGAAAGGGGGTCTGCAATAAAAAACCGAGAAAGAACACATCAGTATATTCCTGCTCGGGAAAGACGTAGAGTAAGCTTAGTAATACATTTTGCTTCCTCTCCCATCATAGTGCAAAACCTTAGATTGGCTTGAAGTGAATTGCCTCAAACACCATTCATGTTGAAAAACTCTGACTAGTCCTTCATAACGTCCATAGCACAGTGGAATTTGTGAAGAGCAGCTTTGCTAACAAGGTTATAGCAAACTCAGCCCTTGCATCAGTGTTATACACATCCTGTTTTTACATGTCTTTTTCTCTGAGGTGTTATCTTGTATCTTTTGATGTACTGTCATGTTTTTACATTAAAATTTTTCTTGCATGTCATAATGGCAGATTAATATAATGCTTTCTATATGAATATTCAAGGCAGTATTTCATGTTTGTTTGTTGTCTTGCACGCAGGTGAATCTGGTGTGGAGGAGTGGTCCCAGTGGAGCTCATGCTCAGTTACTTGTGGTCAAGGGTCGCAGGTGCGAACCAGAACTTGTGTATCACCTTACGGGACACACTGCAGCGGCCCATTAAGAGAATCAAGGGTTTGCAATAACACTGCCCTCTGTCCAGGTAGTGTTAGCAGCAACTACAACTGTGGATGTTATTGAATTGTCTCATGTGACGCATTTGGAACGATTTGTTATTTCATATGAACTGCGTATAGGCATTTTAATTAGAGTGGATAAGTGTAATTCTTATTCAGCTGTGAAATTTTATTATATATGTGTGATTATTTCTGCTTCCAGAGCACTCAAGAAATTACGTAAGTCACTCCTCTTTCCCTTCCCCCACAAGTTATCAGCTTCAATTTTCTGTGTCTTGCTTCTAATAGTATTTAAGGTTGAGATATCTTTCCTGCATTTTAAATGGGGAAAATGTCCAATTTTATGATTTAGGAATAATGTGTAATTTGCCAGCATACTGATAATATGATTTGCTTCCATCGTTTAAGGCAGTGGTTGATATGTTCTTTAAGGCAGTCTGCTATCTTCTTACCATTTAAAAAGATCTTCAGTGTTAATTGCAGCACAGCACAAGAGCTTGCCCACTTAGGGTGAGATTTTCCATGTTACATCAAAATTTTCTTCAGTTGATGCACACTTGTTTATTTAAGGCATTTCTCCCTCTCAGACCACTGACTTCCCTGCAAAAATAAGTACTAGAAGAAATCTGGCCTCTCTTTCAAGAAGTCCATAGCACATGATGCTGTGAATCTCCAGGTTTATATTTTTGTCCAAAAGTTTAGTGGATGGACGACTACAAACTTATTGTCCACTGCAGTTGATACTGGATGTGCATTTACATTCTTTACAGTGGTTTCCAAAGGGGGGTGGGCACTGCAGCACCAGCCTTTTAGCTGCTAAATTGTATTTAAAGTTTTCCTAGTGATTTCCATTTCCAGAGATGATGGCTAGTTATGCAGTTGCTTAGAGACAAAAGTAGAGACTAGGTGACCTAGAGGAAGGGCATGGATAATTCCATTTCTCCAGCAGAATAGGTAAGGGAGATCCATTAAAAGACAGTCTGGAGGGAATAAAAGGTAAAGGAAGTCGGGGGAGGGGGGAAGATGGAGGGGGAATAATGCAATGAGATTGGAGATCCCTTTATAAAAGAACTGGATGGGAACAAAGCTGTGGATGAAGGTAGAATTAAAGGCTAAATGGAGCAGAAAGCTAAAGCCTATGAGGAAGGAAAGACAGCATTAGCAGAAAAAGAGCAATAATGCCACTAAAAACAAAAAAAAAATCAATGAACGTCAGTGGGAATCAGACTGGATTAGAAAGGACATGAAGTGAAAAATGAAGATTTCAGAAGAAAATAAATGCTCCCCGGAACGGGGAGGACAACACAGGCAACAATAAAAATAATAATAGAAATGGGTCATAGAGCAAACAGATTCTTGGAATGTTAGGCAACAGAAGTAAAATGTGGAGAACAAGTAAGGAACTGGGAATTTTAGAAATGACGACAAAGGCAAATCAGTGGCTTGTAGATTTTCAGTTGGGTTGAATACGGTGAGGGGTCTGGCAGAATAATTAAAGTTGGCCCCTGTTACAGTGTTTACATTGGGGGCTCCAGGGTCCAGTTCCCTGCCCTTGGCAATAAGAAAAGTGTCAATAGAGAATGAAGCTGTATGCGGTATAAAAATTTATCTTTTGAGCACCTACTTGAATAGTCAAGAACCTTTCAGCATGGTCACAGATAGTCTAATGGGACTCTGAGTTGGTGCTAAAGTGTTTTCCACAATTCTCCATTTACAGCTTACTTTCCAGCCACTGGTTATGCACATTCATAGGGTTGAAATATGGAGGTCTCCATATTTCTGCCAGAGATCTCTAACCCCCCACTGAGCATGGAGAGCATCTACAGTACTCTCCCACTTATTACTGCCAGACTCTCCCTTTCTCTCTGTGTCTGATGTGCAGAAAGCTGATTAATATTCTATAATTATACAGTTATTTCTCTATTTCTTAAACTTCCTATCCTTGTATCTACTGAAGAAATACGTAATACTTATTGGTTTCTCTTCACCTTAATATGTACATAGTTTTGGTCTTTCTAAATTTGGTTACATAGTACTGATAATAAAAAAAATGTATCTTTTAATCCTCATTGTAGTTCAGGTTGTTAATTAAAGAGAATGAAAAATAGTTTTGTGGATTTCTTTTTAATTTTGCCAGCATGAAGAACATTTTATAATTTAGCAACTAAAATGTAGAATAAGTATCCCACTGTGGGAAATTGGAATTCTTTCCATAGTTATTTTATTTGTTATGAAATATTTTGTGTTCTATATTTTGTTCATTGTTTGCCCTGCTAGTAAATATATACTTTCTTTTCAATCTAATATATCCTGAAAACAGTGAAGAAAATGGATTTAAATAAATAGTACTTTTAACAATGTAAACAGATTTCTAAAATAATACTTTAAATTTCTAAGAATAAAATTAGCTTAGAAATCAATAGCCAACTTATCACACTGTGAATACTCAGATGTAGTTGTCATTTAATTAATGAGAATGATACAAGGAAAGGATGAATGGAATTTTGAGTCAGCTTCCACAAAATATGTAGAATGATATAGAATTAGAGCTTGTATTTATTTGAAGTTTAAAAGGCTAATCAGTAGTCTTATAAATTAGTTATCTTTTACCTATACTTTTCAAATTTCACAAGAAGTGTTTTTTTAATTAAATTGCATAATAATGTTATGTCTAATATGGGTCCTAGGATATCTTGTCTTTTTCAGAATTGATGCTTTGACATTATACTCTCTTCAATAGATCTTATTACTCAGAGTAGAAAATGATGGGGATACACAGGAAGTAAACTGAGAAAAGTAAAGAGCTACATTAAATTGTATATTTATTGTCCTGGTTTCTGACGAATGGTTTTACAGTCTACTTTCAAGATTTCTCAGCCTCAGCACTATTTCCATTTTTGCCTAGACAAGTGTTGGGCCGCGGGGAGTGGGGGGGAGGACTGTCCTGTGCATTATTAGACATTTAGCAGCGTCCCTGGCCTCTACCCACTAGATGCCAATAGCACATCTCCCTCTACCCTACCCCACCCCAAAATTGTGACAGCCAAAACTGTTCCAGACATTGCTAAATGTCCCCCACATTGAGAACCACTGGTCTACTCTATACATATTTTAATCCTTTAGAAGAAACTAATAAGAAACTAATGCAGGCTGAGCAATGATTTTGAATTCTTTTTTGTAAATGTCAGTTTTCACATCTTTTTTTCAATTAAGAAAAAATACTTTTATGTAAAGAATTATTTTATGTACAGCCCAATCTAAATCATATGAGAATTTATTTCAAAATCTGGTACTTATATATTTTGTGTTTTGTGTGTTCTTTACTTCATCTCTAAACAGCACAAAGTAGAGAGATGATAATATAGCTAGTGTCTAAGTCAAAACAGAAAACTATTAAAATTGATTCATTTGATTTAACTTTCTTAGTTTTGTTAAGTACGTTTTTCAAATGGACTGGATAATATACAGATTTTCATATTTTCCTGCAAAATAAAAGAACTTATATAACAATTTGCCATTTAAATGAAAATATCTAATCTTTAAATCTTATGAACAGCATCTATAAACATTACAAGTATGTGCTATAATTTCCTACTAATTCAATACTATCTAAAATAAACTGATAAAAATTTTGAGTCTTTTTCAAATAGGGATAAGCATTTTACATTGAGTTTGATTAAACATTCCTAATGAGAATAATTTTTTGTGTTCTTGCTTTTTGAAAATGATATGGATGAGTCATGAAATTTCACCACGAAAAAATAAAGACTCTGGAAAAAATGTTAAGTAATTTATTAATTTTCAGAGGGTTACAGTTTCCTAATTTAATTAAGCTGTCAAGGTTAATCAACATTTTTGTGATTAATAGAGAAAAATTTGTCAATTTAGAAACTTTTTTCCTGGGACTGTGCAGTGCTTATAAAGCAGCATAGTTTGATAGAAGAGTAAATGAGCAGAACCAGTAATATGAATGTTGTGTGATATTATTAACATTTCATATAGAAAATGAGGGGATTTTTTTAAAATAGAATAATCTTGGTAAGTGGAAATAAATGCATAAACTGATAAAAATGTATATTTCACTTAAAATTCATTCATTTAAATTACTTTAAAAATATCTAGTCATAATTGATTATATATGTGTGTATATATGTACACATATATATAGTTTTCTTAGTGTTAATACAAACTTACTATTTATTCATATACCAATAGATACAAATTGACTTAAAAATTATGGTTTTCTTGAACATTCATGGGCAAAATTAATATATCTTCATTTCTCTCATTCTCTCATTCTTTTTCTATATACTATTTAAAATATTTTTATGAACAAGGTTACATAATTTTAAAGAATTTTCATTTAATATTAGTCAAATTTGACTTTTTTTCTATATGTAAACATATTTTCATAAACCATTTCAGGCAACTCAGTAGCATAAGTAGAGAAGAATGGGGTACCTCATGATTAAGATACCACATATATGTTTTTAAGGTAACTTCATCAGCAAATACGTAAACTTTTTTTCTACATATACTGTATTTACGTGCTTACCTCCTCTGCCACTTTATATGGGTTTCTGCAAACTCTACCAATGTTGGGGAGAATATGAAGACCTTTTTTGTCATCTTCTTCTATAAATTTTCACTTGTCCTACCCACCCCAGTGGCTGCCATATATTAAACATCTGAACTCTTGAACTTCTGGTAAGACCAGAGGTTCAAAATCAAGATAGGAACTTTTGAACCAAAAAACATATTTTGCCAGATCTCTTTTTAGTTGTATTACTTATGGTGTATTATTTACTTACTGTTCCCAATATCAAGAATTGAGATAACAGTGGTGAGTTGACAATGCAGGCAAGGAATCTAAAATTTTCACCCTGATAGACTTTTGCAGAAGATACCAACATTTATTCACAGTGGTTGATATGGAGGAACACAAATTATGTTTGTATTTCTGATGAAGTTTGAATTCATGGTAGTGGCATATTTGAGGCAGCAGTGTATCCCATAGTTATGCTAGGCATAATCTTAGTTAGATCATTTATTTTCTTTAGAAATTTATATTTACTGGGAGGATTTCCACTTCCATTAAGTTTTTGGGAGAGGAATGGCATCTTCTGGTTTCATGACTGTTAGAAAGAGATCTTTGTATTTGCCACTCTTGAAAACAGAGAAAAGAGGAGGCTCTCCTATAAGTAGATAGTGTCTAAAACTTCCCTGTTAGTCATAGAGACTGTGACTTTAAACACCCAGATTTTTTAAATGGCAAAAATACATTTATTTTCTCAAATGTGTGGTTAAATATCTTTTAAAAATATGTTCATTAATTATTAGATTTTTTTTCATTTTCTGAAACTATAAAATTTGTTAATCCTAAAACTTTACTGGTGTTGGAATAATTAAATTGACCCTTATCTACTTAAATGCAAGTTTAATTCCAGAAGATTTTCTATACTAACTTAGCTGATATTGCTTTGACTTAAAAATAATTCATGACTATTGTACCATGTGGGAAGGGAATGTGTTTTCATTCAAGAAAAGAACAGCTTAAATGTTATTACATGAATAATTGTGTTCAAATGCAGAAAAAGTACATGAACTTTTCTATTATTTTAATGAATTTTCAAATTAATTTTTACATCTTATGGCAAATAAGAATGTTAACTCAATTGCATTTTTAAAATATCCTCATACTTGTCTATTTGCTGAGGTTTTGTTTTTTCTTAATTATAAAGAAAAAAAATCATTGGCTTTGTCTCTCTGCTTTTGTTGTTGAAGCTTGTTTGCTTTATTACAGTCCATGGAGTTTGGGAGGAGTGGTCACCATGGAGTTTATGTTCATTTACATGTGGTCGAGGCCAAAGAACAAGAACAAGGTCATGCACACCTCCTCAGTATGGAGGACGGCCGTGTGAAGGACCTGAAACACATCACAAGCCTTGTAATATTGCTCTTTGCCCAGGTGAGCATATTCTGCATTTGGTGAACTTTGCATTTATATACTTCATCTATGGCACTTGATGTTAAGAGTAGAATGTTCATTCAGTCGCACTGAATAGTGTACTATTTGGTTTAAGAAACTTAGTATCAAGAAACCGGATTCTTTCCATGATTCTATCATATGCAGTGGTGTAATGTTTCCTTGGCTGAGTACCATTCAATTCTCACTTTTATAGGACGTCTACAAATGTATATAATATAATCCACAAAGATTTTATCTACACTTGGTTTTCCCTGTTAGAAAAATTATAAGGAGTCCCAAAGAACTTGAGATTGATTATCGTAACTAGAGAGACTGTTTTAGAGGCAGTCCTTCCAATGTTATTCTCTCACACTCATTCAAATAAAGAATGACAATGTATGAAAATGATCCACTGCAAGATGTATACAATGGTTAGTTCATAAATGCTATGTAATCTTCATATATTATGAAGACTGTGTATTCTGTTCTTAGAGTGTTTATTTTATCTTAAAATTTTATTTTCAATTCTATATTATCTTGATAGTTAACTTCACCCATTTTACTAGAAAGAAGTCTTCATAATGTTGTTCTTTAGGTTATTCAGACATTCAATAAAGCATATACCTACAAAATGAATAAGGCTGATTCCCAAGGGTCTCCAACTTATGGAAGACAATACACACACACACACACAATTATGAAGCTCCCAGGATTAGCAAAGGCATGTCTTAGAGGAGGATATGTTGTTGTTGTTAGTTGCTGTCGAGTCAACTCAGATTCATGGTGACCCCACCGGTTACATAGTAGAACTGTGCTCCATAGGATTTTCTTGACGGTAATCTTAATGCAAGCAGATTGCCAGGTTTTGTCTTCAGCAGCAATGCCGGGTAGGTGAGAAACACCAACCCTTAAGGCTAGCAGTCAAGCACAAACCGTTTTCTCCCCTTAAGGTAACTAAACCAAAAACCAAACCCATTGCTGTCAAGTTGACTGCGACTCATAGTGACCCTATAGGACAGAGTAGAACTGCCCCATAGGGTTTCCAAGGCTGTAATCTTTACAGAAGCAGACTGCCATTATCTTTCTCTCATGGAGCAGCTGGTGGGTTTGAACTGCACACCTTTCAGTAGCAGCTGAGCACTTAACCACTGTGCCACCAGAGCTCCTTAGAGGAGGATATAGGCACTCATAGACGGCAAATGGTAATGGCTAACAAGAATAGCAAATGCCAGTGTGAATCATTGCTTTTGTACTCCTTTGGTGACTTTCTCAATGACCCATTTAGTCACATATTGTGCATGCAAGCAACATAGTTGGGCTCCCAATAACATGCTCCAAACACATATTCCAATTCACATTCAGTCCCGTTTGCGCTCTCAATTTCCCAGATTAAGATCTTACATTATGAGGCAATCCTTCAAAGTTCTTCTGGCAATTTGAAGTATCTGAACAGAGTGTGAAAAACCAGTCAAAATGTACATATTTAACAGTCATTAATTTTTCCCTTTTAGTTCAGAGAAGGGCTACTGTTAAAGGACTTATAGGTTCCTATACTTAGGGCTGGAGCCCTGGGGGCACAGTGATTAAAAGCTCAGCTGCTAACCAAAAGGTCAGCAGCCGCTGCTTGGAAACCCTATGGGGCAGTCTACTTAGGGTCACTATGAGTCGGAATCTACTCGATGGTAACGGGTTTGTTTTTTGGTTTATACTTAGGGATACACAGGTAAAGATATAATAGTTTTATTGAACATCATTACTTGCTAAAATTTTATGAATTATTAAGACAATTCATATGATTAAACATTGATGTAATTATCAATATTTAGGAGTCAAATTCATAATTACATACTTGTAAATCACTCCCAAAAAATCTAGTTATAAGATCAGTTTTATTCTCTCTCACCATAAAAAGACAGATAGACACACAGACACGCACATATTTATGGCCTGCCTTTTTCCCAAAGATTGGCAAAGCTTATACAAAGTTTGGAATCATTTTTTTTAATTTCTGAGCTGTGACATTTACAGAGAATCACATATATTTCACTCTTATTTGTCTAGTAGAATGAGAAAAAAACAGATAATATAGGGAAGTAAAAAAATAATAGCTAACCATATATCTTAGTTATCTAGTGCTGCTATAACAGAAATACCACTAGCAGATGGTTTTAGAAAACAGAAATTTATTCTCTCACAATTTAGGAGGCTAGAAGTCCAAAATCAGGGTGCCAGCTCTAGGGGAAGGCTTTCTCTTCCTGTTGGCTCTGGGGGAAATTTCTTGTCATTAATCTTCCCTGGTCTAGGAGCTTCTCAGCAAAAGTACCCCGGGTTCAAAGGACACTCTCTGCCCCTGGCACTTCTTGGTGGCATGAGGTCCCTCTGTCTCTGCTTGCTTCTCTCTCCTTTTATCTCTTGTAAGATAAAAGATGATGAGGGCCACAACCCAGGGAAACTTCCCTTACCTTGAATCAGGGCTGTAATCTGAGTGAGAGTATGCATCCCACCCTAATCATTTTTAACATAACCTAATCTTGCCTCATTAAGGCCAGGAAGAGATTAGGATTTACAACACATAGGAAAATTACATCAAATCACAAAATGGAGGACAACCACACAGTCTGGAAACCATGGCCTCCGCAAGTTGACACACATTTTTGGGGGACACAGTTCAATCCATAACACTATGGAATCTTTCTTAATACACTAGTTTTTATTACTTCGCTCACTCAGCCCCATAAATACAAAGATATAGTAGCATTAATCAGTTCAAATGTTATGAGCAAAGTCTCTCATAGTCTACGTTCTATGAACTTTCTTAGGAGTAAAATGCCTAGATATCAAAAAATAGGAACACTAAACTGTTAAAATTCAAATATGAAAGCTCATTTTCCTAAGTTAATATAGTTGTGGCTTTATGACCTAAGAAGTAAAGCACATATGTTTTTAATGGTATTGTACTATCATTGGAATCACTCTAAGACCGTTAAGATCAGATGGCTTTTGTATAGGTCCTTCATTTTGGGTCACCACGAGTCGGGATCGACTCGGCAATGGGTGTATGAGTTCATTTTGGGAAGTTATGTTTATATTATTTGTAAATTTATATTCTCTCATAAGTGAGCATTATGAGTCCATCTTTCAGTACTTAATAAATTTATCATGTGTCATTTCTTAATCTTGATATATCCATTCTTGAATTTAGTTGCATCATAAAAGATATAAAATTCTCACTGTATTGTACCCTGATTAATTTACTAGCTGAAAGTGAATTCTAATAGCTAGTATTTTTTTTTTTTTAAAGTCTTTATACTCTGCCAAAAATGTTGTCATTCTGCTTTTAAAATATTTAAGATTTATTTGGTTCAAACATTTGTAATTCTCCTTAGACCTAATTCTCTTATAGCTAAACTCAGGCACATTCACTAAATATAAAAGCATCAAGTCTGAACTAGATGTAAGACACTACTGAGAATAATATATATCCCCGATCTCAAGAACTGTGCTATCTGTTCAGAAGATTCATACATAAGCATGTTAAAAGTTGAATGCAGTTTTGAAAAAAACAAATATTCTAGCCTCAATGAAAGGTTGTGATGTGAGGATTCAGTGATTTCGGCATATGCTTCTTCTAGCCATTCTATCTGAGATTCCTGAGACATCATGTGGCGGGGTAGGGGTGGGGAGGAGGTAAGCTGTGGTAGGAAGTGCATCAGCAGTGAAGAAAATGAGCCAAGACCCAGACTTGGCTTTTCTTGGTTAGGCAGATTGTGAAGGGCAAACCAGATGAAAACAGAAACATTCAAAACCACAAATTGGGAGTCTAACTACTCATCACCTTTGCAAGACTTGACCCTGTGAGTTGAGAGATTTTAGTGTGGGGTCATGCCAGAACAGCATTCGAGCACTCTGTATTTTAAGAAACGTGTAATTACTATCATGAAAGGGACACTATGTAGGGATGACATGTATTGTTAAATCAAGTAATGAAATATGTTTTATTTTTTGCAGATTTTAATATATATTTATAAGTAGATGATAGCGTATTTTTGTCAGATACTTCCCGTAGTCAATATTCAACTTTCTCCCACTTCTTCTGAGGTGAAAGTAGACCATTGCAGAAATCATATAAGGAGAGAAGACAGGAAAGAGTAGTTACACTATTTTTTAGTTTAAATTATTAGTTACTAATTTGCATAGCATATCTGAGAGCAGGGGTTGATGTCAGCAGGGGAGGTGGTCAGGAGGCCAAGAACAACAAAAGGAATTTACTATGATTCATTCACTGGCTCATAAACATAATTCCTTCTTTCTCTTATCTATCCTAATAATGAAGTGTCATACTATGGAAAGGTGTGTGTATGTGTGTGTTTGTTGTTTTTTTGTAGTGTGTCTCTCTTATCACCAAATTCAAAGCTCTAGCAGTCCAACTTAAAAAAAGTCCAACTTTTCAATTTTCTCTGAATTTTCATTGCAGTCACTAATTGAGTATCAAAGTCCTAGTGGTATTAATTGATGTAGTTAAGGACAAGGAACTTCTCTTTCATTTCCTGTTTATCTTTCCATGCAGCTTTTTACCTGGTGGTATCTAATAAATCACTATCGAATGGCTTTCCATGATATGCAGATGTCCAGATTTCTAATACTCATCCCAATTTTCCTTAGAGGATCTTGTCTGTGTCTATTTATTATGAATTATTGTGGTGTAGTGTAAAGATCCTGGACTTTTGCGAGAGAACACATATTTAAATTTACATTCACATTTACTACCTATTTCACTCTTCTGATCCTCAGTTTTTTCATGTGTTAAATAAAGACAGTAGTGATACTCACCTCACAGGATTGTAAGAGGACCATGTGAGATGTTGTAAAAGAGAGAACTCAGTAAATATATGAATATTATTGTTATCCTTATTATGTCAGTGACCTAGAATCAAAGCCCATTAGGATCTTTGTACAGGACCACTAGTAGTTCAATAAGTTACGTTTGCTATTCCTGGAATGTGGGGCATGTCAGTAGAAGGATGTTAGAAAAGACTTAGTAAGGGATTTGGACATATGTTAGATGATTTTGGGGAGAGTTTAAGGAAGAGGGGTTTTGTTATAAATTGGATGCTGTCAGGAAGGGGAGCAATTCTGTGTTTGGGTATCTTAAGAAATCTTATCTAGGAGGAGGGAAGACTAGCTCAGAGTTAAGCTGTAATTGGTAAGGAAGTAGCTGCTATTGTTGTGTGCCTTGGAGTCGATTCCGACTCACAGCGACCGTATAGGACAGAGTAGAACTGCCCAATAGTGTTTTCTAGGCTGAAATCTTTACGGGAGTAGATTGCCAGGTCTTTTCTCTCGTGGAGTTGCTGGTGGGTTTGAACCAATGACCCTTCTGTTAGCAGCCCAGCACTTAACCATTGTGCAACCAGGATTGCTTAAGGAAGTAACAGTCTTTCATGTTAACTGCAAGAAAGGAATGTTTGGTATTTTGTGGGTTTCACTGCAACCTTGTTTTGTCTGTGCCTAGACAAAATTATGAAGTAGTCTTGTTGTATTTCACTTTATCATGGCCTTAGAATGACCTTGTCTGATGTTGAAGTTCTCTGAGATGGTTTATGTCCAGCAGGGGAACAACACGGCCTAACTGTGAGCACCAGGCAAGCTGCTAACAACAGTAAGGCCTCACTGTGAGAGTCAGACCGGTTCCCAGTGCCACCTCCATTGTGACTCCTCCTCTAGAGTGATTTGATCACTTCAGATACTTCTGTTTTTAATGTTTTCGTTTGTTATTGATATTTAACAGGAGAAATAAACTTAGGATATTATGATCACTTTTGAGTCCTGTTTCTTATCTACAGCCTCAATCATAGACTCAAAGGGATTCTTCTCTCAAGTTTGTACTGGGGAAAGCACATATGGACTTGTGTCAGTGTGGGAGCTGAATGGTGTCACACTGAGAAGTTCTGCATTTGAGACATGCATTTCTGTGAAGCCAGCACTCCACTAGAGACATGTGCCTCCAGGCACATTTGCATGCTGTTACAAAGGGTAAGAAGAGTGAAAGAACCCCCCAAGGGTAGGGCCTCAGGAACACAGCTGGACCCAAATCTCTCTGTTACCTAGAGCAAGAGGCTTCAGACTCTTTGTACCTGAAATTTTGATCCCTCAGCATCTATGGGAGGGTGATCTACCTCAGGTCCCTCTGCAGGGAGCCCTTCTGGTGAGGACAGTGAGTGGGAAGATGCTAAACGTTTGCTCTGACCTTGGTTCAAAGGTCACTGACTGTCTCTGCATGAGGATAACATTTGAAACGTGTATGCTGCCTCATTAACCTGCTCTTTAATTAATTTGGATGTTATCTTTTTAAACTTTTAGGTTCTTATATTGTTATTGGTATTAGTTTTGTGTCATTTTAAGTGTTTAGCACTATCTTGCTGATCTTTCAGTTTTTATTAACTGTGTCTTTATTAATCCTGGCATGCTTTCTTTACTATTTAATATTTTTTCTCACTTAAACTTTTTTTTTTTAATTTTTACCAACTTTTAAAAATCCTCACTATGATCACTTGCTTCTCTTTTTAATTCTAATTTTAAAAAATGATATTGCATTTTAATTTTCCTTCTTTTGTGGTTTATTTTAAAATGACAAGTAGGAAACATAGATTTATGCCGTTCAGCATATGCCAAATGCAAGGGAGCTTGGACTCTTTTACATTTCAGTCTTGTACTCTGAAGGAGTCTTTCCAGTTCCTTGTGTAGCTCCCAGCTCAGTGCAAATCTGAACTCTCCAAGGCTGTTATCATTAAATTAGATAACCTCAAATCCAGGGATCAGAATTCTTCCCCTGCCCCAACTGCTCCCTACATAGGACAATAATCAGTCAGCACTAATCAACATAGAACAGTTGCCAAAAGGATAATTGTATTATCCAAAATATTCATGACTTTATGGATGGTATATAATCTAACTTGTGGTCATTGTTATCTAAACCATTATTCCATATGGTCACTAGTAATTGGTCAAGTCGTGAAAATAGACTGAAACAATATTTTCTTAAAAATGTGTCATAGCATTTAATTGGTCACTGCACACGGGAGACAGGTTTTTGATTCAGGCGAGCTCAATTGCAACTCTGTATGTATGGTAGGAAGAAGTTCATAGAGCAAAGTAAATTTCAGGAATCTAGCAATTCAGCATTTGCAATTTCAATTCTTTGGGGTCTGAAAATCTGGTAATTTGTTACACTGCTGAAATGAAACTTTGTCGCTAGAGCAACATTGGTGTATAAGGAAGCACATTACATTATGGTAACATAGGCTGAACTCTCAGCATACTCCCAGCTTCAAAACACAGTGTTAATGTTCTCTATCCTTAGTCACCTTTATAGAATGGTTCATAAAGTAACAGGCATTTGGAGTTTTTTAACTGAAACATAACACTGAAGATAAAGAAAGAAAAATAAGAAATCCAACTGGCAATGCTCATGATGGGAATGAGGAGAAGTCAAAAAAAGGTCTGAGAAGGTGTTGACTCTTATGTACCGTAGTGCAGTGTTTTCCAAATGGTGTTCCATGGGCGGGGTGGTGGGGGGGAAGAGGTTTACATTTCAAATAAATTTGAGAGGCATGGTTTTAAACAAAGTTTATTTAATGTAAGACTTCACTGTAGTATGTCTAAAATGGCACCTCAAGTTTAACTTGTTTAAAAAGTACATTTTTATTTCAAAGGTTTATGCTCCCTAAACCTGTTGGAACCCCAGTATAGTTCAGTAAATAAATCCACCATTCGCTGTTTGTTAATCCAAATATCTAGAAGTCAAGCTTGATTCCCTATTTTCCCTTACCCTACCCCTGGCCTACCAGCTCTGTGTTCAGATATATGACAGATTCATTCACTTCTATCTCCACTGACGCCGCCAGAATCCAGGCCACCATTATCTCTGTCTGGACTAGAGTGTAATCCCTTGACATCTGCCAGTACTTATTCTTGCCACTCTTTTCTCCATGCAGCAGCAAAATTAATTTTTAAAATGTAAATTATTTCATAAATGAACAAATGATTTACGTACATTCTGTAACATCCTGTCATGGCTTGCCATCTTACTTAGTCACACAGCATATAGTAGGAAGTGGGAAAGCATCACACAAGAGTAGGGCCTCAGGCACACAGCTGGACCCAAATATTTCCCTTATCTAGAACAAGAGGTTTCAGACTCTGTGGACCTAAAATTTTGATCCTTCAGCATCTATGGGAGGGTGACTGGCTTTTGCACACCATCTGAACTCATCTTCTGCCACTTTCCCCTGTTCACGATCCCTGCCAGCCACAATCTTGTGTCTATTCCTGAGCAAGAAAGCTTGTTTGACTTCAAGACTTTCTATTTGCAGTAGCGCTTTCCATAGATCTTAATGTGGCTGGCTCGTTTTAGTGGTTCAGGATTCAGTTCTAATATCATCTCTTCAGAGACATCTTGCCAAGCCCTCCCTATCACATTCCCTCTTTGATCACTTTGTTTTCATAACTCCTGTAGCTGAAACTATCTTGTTTATTCTTTTTAACTTTTTAACTTGTGTATCCTCTCCACCACAGCCCCTAGACTGTATGTTCCTTGAGAGCAGACCCTATTCAGTCTTTATCACCGTGGTTTTTCCAGGATGTAATAAAAAGATGCCAGTCACAGCATAGATTCTCTATAAATCTTTATTTATGAGTGAATTAGGAGACTCCAGGAGGGGTTGTGGAATGTTTAAATTTTCCCAACTTATCAGGGAACCATTTTCTGACACATTGCCAAGATATAAATCAGCTTATAATAGGAACATAGCTTTAGAACAAAGTTTTGAGGTATTTTCAAATGTGTGGGTTTTCAGTAACTCTGGAAGTTATCTCAAATAAATGTTGGGGATCAGCTGTACAGATGGGGTGGGTGAGTGGTGGTGAGAGGCCTTGCCTATTATCTCACCACTAAACCATGTAAAAAGACAAACGTGGATGCAGGGCTGAAGGAGAAGCAGCTTTATACCTGCTTTGGATCCCTAGTTGAGGATCAGATAAAAAGAAAAAGCAGTCCTTAGATGGGTGGTTATAAAAAAGAAATACTACGAATATAATAGGATACAGGTTTTTCTTTTTAAATATCTCAGCATTTATTTCTCAAATATAATGCACATATCTACTTGGATATCCAATAGGCTGTTATACTTAACGTGTCCAAAATAGAACTCTTAATTTGCACCTCCAGAAATCTTTCTCCTCCTCCATTCTTTCGCATTCAGTAAATGACACAACCATTTCCTGATGTCTTAGAGCTGATGTGCCTGAAAACAACATAAGAATCAGTGATATTTTTTCTTTATTTCTAGAATATCAAACTGAAAATAAATCTAAAAATAAAGCAATGTCTCACATTTGACACTTAAAAAATTCTTTCATGTATATGTAATGTCTGTCTTTTATCTAATCCTTTAAATTAAATTAATATATCCCTTTCCTTTCTGGCTTCTCAGTTTTCCATTTTCTCAGTAACTTGAACTTGACATGCTGAAGAAATATTGTATTTTTCCTCTTTCATTTTTATAGCCAATTAGTTTCTTTGTCAGGCCATTTCTTTCATAATGGTGCGGCTAATGATCAATAAAAGGAACTTACAGTTCTCAGTGCAAAATAAAACAACAACAACAAAAATCACTTGATACATCTACAGTTTCATTGTTATTTCTTTTCTGTAACTGACTTTGTCAATAAAACTGTTCACATCTAAACTACATGCTTTGGTGATGTTTAGGGTAGCATTGAACCTTCAGTGGTCTCTCAAATTTTCAATATTAGCTCAGTCTTGGAATTTTGGCCAAAACATACATTGTACCTACAGTGTACATTGGCAGAAAGGACTAAACAGTTAATATTACATATTTAAATATGATTTTTTTTTTTTAATTTACTAATAGCAGTGCAAAGTCTTCTTCCAGGAAACATCTGAAGAGTAGTACGTCTCACAACTAGATATTTTCATTCTTCCTAATCTCTTTCTGGAGCCCTGGTGGTGCAGTGGTTAAGAGCGCGGCTGCTAACCAAAAAAAAAAGGCCAGCAGTTCGAATCCACCAGCTGCTCATGGAAATCCTATGAGGCAGTTCTACTCTGTCCTATTGGGTCAAATATGAGTCGGAATCAGCAGCGGGTTTGGTTTTTTGGTTTGGAATCTCTTTTCCGCAAGGTCTTTTCTTGTTCCTCATAGATAATGGGACTCTCTGCCAAATTAATCTCTGATTTCCACATTTGAGTTACTCATTCCTGACTCCACATCCTCTTAGCTGGAAAGACTTCTCTTCTTTGCCAATGAGTGTGTAACTATTGCATTAATAAAAAACATACTGAAAATTTACCTCAAACCAGAATCTTTAAGGACATCACATATTCTTTTCTTCAAGTCACTCAGCACTTGGATTAGGTTGGCATCACTTAATTCATCTTTGTTAATCATGTTGTTTTCTGACTAGTCTGATTAAGTTGTGTATCTGTACATCCTCTTGTCAAATGGATTGTAAGGTGCAGGGCATGAATCTCATCTTTTTAAGCCCTTTTCAGAATGTTTAGGACAATGAGCGTTCATAATGCAAGCTCTATAAGTGTTATCTTGGAAAAGCAAACTTCTGAAATGAGATATGCACTCATCTTGAAAGCCAAAATAGAGGGGAAATGGATCATTTATAATGTTGTTTTGAGTCACTGAAATTTTCTTTTTTGTCTGGCAAATAGACTACATAGCCAATAAGATTGTATCAGATACTTTTTATAAAGTGAGATGGGAAAATTACATAAACGGGATGATTCAATTGGCATTGTGATTTTTAATCTCACAAAGGGTTTATTAAGTACAACTAAACCAAACCTGTTGCTGTCAAGTCAATTCTGACTCATAGTGACCCTATAGGACAGAGTAGAACTGCCTCATAGAGTTTCCAAGGAGAGCTTGGTAGATTCAAACTGCCAACCTTTTGGTTAGCAGACATAGCTCTTAACCACTACGCCACCAGGGTTTCCACTAGATACCCATTAAACAACCCTCTTTTTAATAGCTATGTGCAAGGTCTGAAATTAGGTTGAAAGTACTTACATTCTGCCTGGCTTTCACATTTGTTTGGATGACTTTTCGCAGCAAAATTAGTTTATGGTAGAATTTGGATTTATGGTGAATTATCTTTCACCTGTAATGAAATTGACTAAGAATCATAAAATGATACTGGAAAAAGTAGATAGCCATATACTAGTGTATTTATAACATTTATGTTCTATTTTATGAATTCTAAATCTAGTAAATTTTTTTTTTTGTTTATTCCTTTGCTCACTTGTATTTTGTGGCTTTGTCAATGCTGTCTCCATTGTCCAAATTATCCAAATTTCACCATGCTAAATTTAACATGATTATTTTCCAAGTAGATACAATCTGTCTTCTGAAAGTCTAAACACTTCTCATCATTGCCTTAGTTTCCTAGTGCTGCTATGACACAAATACCGCAAGTTGGCGGCTTTAAAGAACAGAAATTTATTTTCTCACAGTTTAGGAGACCAGAAGTCCAAACTCAGAGTGTGGCTTTAGGGGGAGATCCTTGTTTGTCTAGTTCGGCTTATAGTATCCAACAATCCATGGAGTTCCTTGGCTTGTAGATTCATCTGTCTCGTCATCAAATAGCATCTGTCTACCACCTGTGTATATTCTCTTCTGTATCGAATCTGCTCTTTTGAAAACTCAGAAGTGATTAGGTTTAAGACACACCTTACACTGATACGGCTTCATTAACATAAGAAAGAACGCAATGTTCCCAAACAGGATTACATCCACAAGTATAGGAGTTAGGATTCCAACACATATTTTGGGGAGGACACAATTCATAATAATCATGTTAAAATGTTATTGCCCTTTAGCCTTTTATTTGTTTACATGCATAATGCAATTCTTTTATTAAATTATAAGGCTTTTGAGAGTGGAATTGATATTTTTTATTTCTGTATCTCTCATAACACCGATTATAGTGTCTGATAGCTAGTTGTTGTTGTTGTTAGGTACTGTTGAGTCGATTCCAACTCAAAATAACCCGGTGCATGATGGAACAAAACACTGTCCAGTCCTGTGCCCTCCTCACAATAATTGCTGCATTTGAACCCATTGTTGCAGCCACTTTGTCAATCCATCTTGTTGAGAGTCTTCCTCTTTTTCACTGACTGTCACTTTACCAAGCATGAGGTCCTTCTCCAGGGACTGATCCCTCCTGATAACATGTCCAAAGTACATGAGATGAAGTCTTGCCAGCATCACTTCTAAGGAGCATTCTGGCTGTATTTCTTCCAAGACAGATGTGTTCGTTCTTCTGGTAGTCCATGGTGTATGAAGTATTCTTTGCCAACACCATAATTCAAAGGCATCAATTCTTCTTCAGTCTTCCTTATTCATTACCCAGCTTTCCCATGCATATGAGATGATTGAAAACACCATGGCTTGGGTCAGGTGCAACATAGTCTTTAAAGTGATTGAAGTGACCCCAACTTGAATATCTCAAAGACAAGTTAAGTTCCTCAGTTTATATTAAATTCCTATCACCAGAAACCTAAGAGTCATCTCAATCTTTTCTCTGTTTCAACTCCCATGGCGAGTTCATCTGGAGAGCCTCACTAGTATCTCTCTAATCTCTCCAGGACTGTCCATCAGCACTGCCTCGTCACCCTGCTCAGATCCTCCCTATCCTCTCCAGCAGTCCCTTCTCTACCTTGCACAAGAATGGACTCAAAACATATCAAAGATCATGAAGATAGCACAGGACTGGGGTAACATTTCACTCTGTTATACATAAGGTCACCATGAGTCAAAATGGACTCAGTAGGGACAAGCAGTAACAACACACTGCACTATATCTGATCATATCATCCTCCATTTAAATCCTTCAAAGGCTTCTTAATGATTTGGTGATAATAACCCAAATCCTTAACACAACTGACAAAAGCAAAAAGCCTGAAAAATCTGACCTCACCTTTTTTTTATCAGCCTCCTGTGGTACAGTTCTCCACAAAGCTCTCTAGTCTCCATTAAAAATGACCTTCATCCAGTTCTTGGGACTTAGCTATGTTCCTTTGCCAAGAAACTTTGTGTATCCCTCTTCTTGAAACATACCTTTATCCTAGGTATTTCCTCATTATCTTTCAAGGCTTACCTGAAACCTCACTTTGTCAAGAAAGACTCCCAAGACCCTTTAACCTCTCACTGCACTGTCTTGAAATGGTCCTACATAGCACTGCTTTATAATTAATTTATTTAGCATGAAGTAATTGTTTAAGTCTAGAGACTCCTTCTCTAGAATATGAGTTCTATGAGTTATTGCCAGGTATTTATTTTTTTCACTGTTCTTGTCTTAGTTATCTAGTGCTGCTGTAACAGAAATACTACAAGTAGATGGCTTTAACAAACAGAAATTTATTTTCTCACAGTTGAGGAAGCTAGAAGTCCAAATTCAGGGCATGGGCTCTAGGACAAGGCTTTCTCTCTCTGTCCTCTGTAAGAGAGGCCCTTGTCTCTTTGAGCGTCTGCTCCTGGGTGATCTTCATGTGGCTTGTCATCTCTCTTCCCATCTCTGCTTCTTTCACTTGCTCGTTTTATCTCTTTTATATCCCAAAAGAGATTGATTTAAGACATACCCTACACTCATCCTGTCTCATTAATATAACAAAGACAACCCATTCCCAAATAGGGTTATAACCACAGGCATAGAGGTTAGGATTTACAACATATTTTGGGGGGACACAATTCAATCCGTAACAGTTCTGTGCATATAAGTCCTACCACAGGGCCTTGCAGTTTTGAGTGATCAATAAATATTTTTGAAGGGATAAATGAATCAAAAGAGATATGCATAAAAGGAAGTCGAGATGAGAAAAGTAATATTAGTTGGTGGGGAGGGGTGGGGGGATAATAGCAAAATCTAATGCCAGTGTGACCTTCCATTGTATTCACTCATAGTCCACTGATTCAAACTCATCATCAAGGTTAGTTTTACCAGGTACTTACATACTTTCTGTACAGCCTTCCCTACAGGAAGCTCTCCTTACTCCCCTTACACTGTCTCTCTTTTTGCTTTGGTAGTTGATGGACAGTGGCAAGAGTGGAGTTCCTGGAGCCAGTGCTCAGTGACGTGCTCCAATGGGACCCAACAGAGAAGCAGGCAGTGCACTGCAGCCGCTCACGGGGGCTCTGAATGCAGAGGGCCCTGGGCAGAAAGCAGAGAGTGCTATAATCCTGAGTGTACAGGTAAGGCCTGATCATTGCTTATAAAGTGTGCCTGCTTTTTATAAAACATGACAGAACCATGCCAGAGTGTCATGGAATAATCAAATAATACCTATTTATTTCTAGTAAATGAAGCCAATTATACCAGAGCTCATTGTACTGTGAATCACATAAATAAAATAACAAAATCCTTAAAAGGATTTTGTTGTGAGACAAAAGGAGGTTATGAGATTAAATGCCCATAAAGTTGATGAAATTTAGCAGTAAACTTTCACTTTTTACAAGTAAGGCCCAGTGTCCATGGAAGAGCCTGACAAACGTATAAACTTCTGTTAATCACAATGCTTTGTATTTGAATGGTGAGTCAAATACTTGAATAAAGTCTATTTATGTTGTCGTTAGTTGCTGTCGAGTTGGCTCCAACTCATGGAACCCCCATGTACAGAAGAACGAAATGTTGCCCAGTCCTCTGCCATCTTCTTGATAGTTGGTATACTCTAGTCCATTGTTGTGGCCACTTTGTATTTTGAGTGCCTTCCAACCTAGGGGGCTCTTCTTTTTGAAGTGTATTGTACAGTATTCTATTGTGAGCTGTGGGGTTTTCATTGGCTAATTTTCAGAAGTAGATTGCCAGGCCTTTCCTCCTAGTCTTAGTCTGGCAGCTCTGCTGAAACCTGTCCACCGTGGGTGACCCTGCTGGTATATGAAGTACTAGTGGCATAGCTTCCAGCATCACAGCAACATGAAAGACACCCCAATGCAATGAACTGACACGAGTGTTGGAAAGTCTATTTATGGTGGTAGCTTAATAAAAATTGAAAGGACAGTGTTGTCCTCAGATTTTAAAATTCCTAAAGCAGTGTGTGGTAGACTGCTGCTCTTGACTCTGACCCATTTCTTTCAGCCAATGGTCAGTGGAATCAGTGGGGCCACTGGAGTGGATGTTCCAAGTCCTGTGATGGTGGCTGGGAAAGGCGAATAAGGACTTGCCAGGGTGCGGCAATAACAGGGCAGCAATGTGAAGGAACAGGCGAGGAAGTGAGAAGATGCAGTGAGCAGCGATGCCCTGGTGAGAACCAACTGAACTTAACCCTATGCAAATATTTTGACCTGAAAAAAAGAAAAAATTAAACATATGGATTACTAATGATAAGTGACAATTTACATATTTCTACAGCATTTGGGGCATCCTTTTTTACTTATCATGGAATATTTCTGCTGTAGATTTTTAAATTGTTCACTGAAAAAATGACATTTAATGACGTGATAATACCAGACAGCCATGCCAAACAGCAAGGAGACTGAACATGGTATAAATTTGTGAGGGGTACTATTTTTTTTCCACTATTTTTTATGAGATTTTTGTTTACTGAGAATGTAAAACAAGTTGACTTAGATCATATGAGTACTAAGTCATAGCTAAGTGAGAAAATAAAGAGATGGTGTTGAAATTCAGAAGCATTAAAGTTCTGATCCTAATTAATCTTACCATGATGTATGACCTTGGCCATCTCCAATTACTTGCTCTTGCCCCAGTTTCTACTACAAAAAGGAAATTTCTATGAGGAATACATTTGAAAATGAAAGTATAAGGTCTTAATCAGTAATGAAAGAATGGAAGTGCTGCTATATTAGAGGATTTTGCATATTGGCATACGAAAAGAATAAAGGGTCAGAAATTGCCTGGATTATAAATCATATAGTTTAAAAGATCATTTCTGACAAAAAGTTCTTAATTATGTGTACCAGTACCAGTTGCCTTTAAGTCAATTCGCCATAGGTTTTCAATGGCTGATTTTTAAAGTAGATTGCCAGGCCTTTCTTCTCAGGCACTTCTGGGTGGACTCAAACCTTCAACCTTTTGGTTAGCAGCCCAGCACATTGCCTGTTTGCACCACCCAGGAACTCCAATCCTGTATATATTCTCTAAAATATTATTAGCATATTAAGTACTCAATAAATAAGTGAAGATCATGGTTTTAGAATGATATGATATACAGAATTGGCATAAACACAGTAGAAACGGTGAAATTTTAAAATTTCACAGTTGGGTATAGAGGAAAGTGGTGAATTTAGAGAATTTAAAGACCAAGTTAGAGTCTTGTCTCTGCTAGTAACTCTTTTTGGACAAGTAGCTAATCTCTCTGACTCCTGGTTCCTCAAGGATACTATGAATGGAGCTGACTGGAGGATGTCTGAAATTCCTTTTCAGTTCAGAAACATATGAATTTTTGTCTCTAACGTGATTACGTCAATTTAGAAAACACAAGGAACTCTGAAAGTCATCCGGAGTCAAAACTTACCATTTCTCCACAGTTAGAATTGAAAGATTTCTCACACTTCAACACTGAGAATACCATCAGTAAATGGAGTTTAAGAGTAAGACTATTTCAGTGTTTTTTTCTTTTTTTTAGAGCTTAGAAAATATCTAAAACCAGTTTTTAGTTTTAATTCGTAAGACCACGTGAATTCAGAATGATAATAAGTAGCCAGCATGCAGGATTCTGCTGAATAGGATATATATACAGATTAGCACTGTGAAATTCCTCTCGTGCTGCATAAGAATTGAGAAGCATTAAACAAAAACATATCATATATTTTGCCCAGAGAGAAATTTCATTAGAACTGTAGGCATGTTTAAGTAGAACCCTTTTAATATCTGAAGTTACTTAAACCAGCGTGAGCATACCAAGATTCTTAACTGGTCTTTTAAAACGGTTTTTCATCTGCATATACAGAGGTAAAATGGTGCTGCGGCAATCAAATTTACAAAGATTGCCACCTGCTGTTTGGAAAACGTTTTGCAAAACTATTTATGAGAAGGACATTATACCTTATTTGGTAGGCTTGTTTACTGACTTTTGTGATTTCAGGCAGGCTAAACTAATAGAAGCTTTGAAAAATCATGAGATAAAACAAAAAATATTGTATTTATTTATAGTACACTACACATTTTCTGGTATTAACCTTAACATTTTCATTTTACTCTTTTCAGTAATACGATTTGAAAAGAACCACAAATCACTTCTAGGTATATAAATAACATTTTCATAATTAAAATGAGTCTTTGCATCAGCTAAAAAATCTGTAAATTAGCACTTACACAGTAGTAGAAAAATATTTATACATACTGAGCAATAATTTTTGAATATATGCTAATCTGGTGCTGTTACATAAACAAAAATAGCATTTTCTACCAAAAACTGTATGTGACTGGTAATTTAAAACATGCCTCTATCGAGTTTTTTACCAAAATAAAAGTGATTTTCTTTTATATTTACCCTTTAGCTTTTCAATGTCCAATCATATTATCCCCAAATTATCTGGTCAAAAGAGCAGGATTTGTAAATAACTCAGTTTTTCATACGGACTTGATTTGCATACTGGAGTTCTCTGCTCAGTTGCCTCTCTGTGGTCAATATGTGTTACTTTTTGAGTATAGTATTCCTAATGTCAGCCATTATACTGCTCCAAACTTACATATTGACAATATTAATTAAGAAAACTTGAAAATTACCATAACAATCACTAAGGCATTTTTTCTCTTTTTAAAATAACAAAGCTTCAACACACATTTCTTTCAAAACAGTATGTTTCTTTTCTAGTATTATTTTTAGTATTGTTCATTCTTAATTTTTCTTCAGGTTGCTTGAAACAGTTAATGTTTATTTTTATGCTTCATTTAATTTGGATACAAAGCAAATTAATCAAGTTTGCCAAGAGACCTGTGGTCAGGAAGGAGAAATACAATATGCGCACATCTTTGCCTGGATAATTAATAAAAATAATGATTAAACATCTGGGTTTAATCATAAGCTGTTCTGATGCATACAAATAGTGGAAATAAAGAACATTTTCCCGTCAAGACTAGGATATTTCTTTACTGGCAAATAAATGAAATAAAAGGATGAAAAATGACATCGTTGACCAAAAATAAGATATTGCTTTTGTCTTCATGAGAGAAGAGAATTGAAGGGATAAAAACATTGTATTATTTTAAAACAATGCTAATAATTAAGAAATAGAGTAGCTGCAGAGGAGATAATTAAGCCGCCCAATTTTTAAATTGGTCAAGTTGACCAAATAATGACTTTAATCTCATTGAACACCCCCAGGCTTTGAGGGTTAAAATGGTAGAATGTTAATAGCTCCGCTGATTTTGTCACATTACTACCATGTGAGAACATGTTATTTTGGTTTTGTGTGTGTGTGTTTTCAAATATTTTCCTGGTCCATATTATTCAGAAAGCAGATGTTACTGGTGGATAACTTCCAGGCTCCCTGGGGACCACCTTGCTCTGTTTTCAGAGGCAAAATCAAACCCATTGCCATTGCCTCCGACTCATAGTGACCCTATGCCCCATAGGGTAATCTAGTCTTATAATTATTATGGAAGCAGTCTACTACCTTTCTCCTGTAAAGCGACTGGTGGTTTAGAACCACTGACCTTCTGGTTAGCAGCTGAGTGCTTAACCACTGTGCCACTGAGGCTCCTTGTTGCCAGGATAGGGGCTCCCTATTCTTCTAGCTTTAACCCTGGGAGCCGTTACTGTGTAGTCATTTACTGCTAAGTTGGAACCTACCATTCTAAGGTAGATGTTAACGTAATTTATACATGCAATTTTCTTCTCGGAGCTACAGTTGCCTTATCTGCAAATGGTGAGTGAAGGCTGCAGGTTGAATATGCTGAGAAATACTTGTGAAGTGATATAACCATATCAGAGTTTTGCACAGTAATAGTAACTTAAATGTAGCACTTGGTGTCATATATAACTCTAAAATATTCAGACCAAAGGAAGGGAGCAGTAGCAATTGTCATCGAAAACTTCTTTTCTTCAACCTTGGAATGCATTTTGTATTAGTATTTGGCACCTCTGTGATATAGAGAATATGAAAGACCCCCTTAGGAGAAATGCCATTCTAGGGGTGACTGTTCCTTATCTCTGTAAGGCTGCTTTCCAACAGAATTGTGTCTTCTTGGGAGACCAAGAGATTTTCATTGGGTTTCTGAGTAACTTTCTTTTAACTCTGCTTCAGTATTGAGAAAGAATTACAAAGCTTGCTTTCTTTGAACTCCGCTCCTCGTTGTCCAGAGAAGTGCTCCCCAAACCATAGCATACATAAGTATCTCTGGGAGAGTTTGTTAAATCACAGATTCCTGAATTAGACCCCCAAAGCTTCTGATTCAATAGGCCTAGTGTGGGCCTGAGAATCTGCATTTCTAACCAATTCCCTGGGATGCTGATGATGCTGATGTGTGGACCACACTTTGAGTGTCATTGGCCTACAGCAAAGCAAATAAGATGGTAAGAAGTGGAAACGGATCCCTGGTGAAAGTTGAGATATCTCCTGTCTTAGTCATCTAGTGCTGCTATAACAGAAATACCACAAGTGGATGGCCTTAACAAAGAGAAATTTATTTCTTCACAATAAAGTAGGCTAAAAGTCCAAATTCAGGGTATCAGCTCCAGGGGAAGGCTTTCTCTCTCTCTTGGCCTTCTCATCAATCTTCCCGCAGACTAGGAGCTTCTCCGCACAGGGACCCCTGGTCCACAGAACGCACTTTGCTCCTGGCACTGCTTTCTTGGTCGTATGAGGTCCCCCGTCTCTGCTAGCTTCCTTTTCCTTTTATCTCTTGAGAGAGAAAAGGTGGTACAGGCCACACCCCAAGGAAACTCCCTTTACATAGGATCAGGGATATGACCTGGGTAAGGGTGTTACAATCCCACCCTAATCATTTTTAACATAAAATTACAATCACAAAATGGAGGAAAACCACACAATACTGGAATCATGGCCTAACCAAATTGACAAATATTTTGGGGGGACACAATTCAATCCTTGACATCTCCTCAAGACTGCAAAATTTTATTTTATTGATGCTTCTTCATAAATGGTGAAGGACTGTTTCTGAAATAGGTTGATCATGAAAATATAGATAATCTATTTTAAGTCTCCCTAGAGTCAAAATGGTGGCTTAGTGGTTAAGAGGTACGGCTGCTAACCAAAAGGTTGGCAGTTCGAATCCACCAGGCGCTCCTTGGAAACTCTACGGGACAGTTCTGCTCTGTCTTATAGGGTCGCTGTGAGTCGGAATCGACTCAATGGCAACAGGTTTTTTTTTAAGAGTCAAAATTCACTAGACGCAATGGGGTTGTTTGTTTTGTTTTTTTGTAGCCAACTCATGTTTTAACCAAAATAAGATCTCTTTACAGCAGTCACTCAAAGAAAAATTGGACTCTTAATTAATTGTTGTAGACAAAGAAAGTTTGCTCATTATCCAGTTTTCAGTTCCCCAACTCTTACTCCCATCCCAAAGTAAGAAATGACTAGAGTTTGAGGAATGAAGATGTCTCATGACAGATTCAAGAAAAAAAACTGGGTATTATTTAAACAGATTTGATATAAAGTGTCCACTACTAGGACACAGATCTTCTGTAGTCCTGCCATTCAGGAGTACATTTTTACTGCCTCATATCTTCCAAGACTGTTAGCTAGTATGTACGTATACAGGTATATAACATTTGGTGGTGGGGTGAGGAAGGTGTGTCAGGAGGAGGTTGATGTCTTATCTCACATTGACTTATTTTTCTCTAAGGTCCTAGTTAGAGGAATAGTGAATTAATCACTATAGATACAAATATGTTGTCATTGTTAACAAGTTTAATAATTCAGATTCTCCTAAATTGTTTGGACCACTCCATTTTAAGGCTGAACATAATCATTATGTCAAATATGTCCTATAAATTTTACATTTCTTTTCCAAAGAGAAAAAAAAATCACAATATTCTATACTGGAATATTCCATACAGTTTGGATCCTGCTTTACCTTTCTCATTCCAAACTGTAAGGTTAGTTGATCACAAACAGTACTTTAAAATGAGTTCCTATTCCTGTAGAATTTCTATTATTTTCTGTTATCAGGTGTTATGTGTATATCCTATGAAGTAGTTTATAATTATGTTTTCAGCTCAGAAAAGCGTTAAAGCATGTTTTCACTGATTATTTATGGATGTAAGCAAATAATGTCACACTCCAGTGTTCACACTAGTTGTTCATCTAAAACCAACCACTGAGTTCAGTGTGACAGTAGGTGGCACTAAGTAATAATTTCTTTCATCTCAAATGTTCTATTTGTCCTTGCCAAGTCACCTCAGATATATTCTAAAAAGTAGGAAAATATATTCAAACTTGAAGATACTTCATAGGCAAGAGAGACTACATCTTGCTTAGTAAATATCTAAGGTAGCATCCAGTTCTTCCAAAAAACATGGGTTTTATTACCTATTCCAGCCTACAATTCTGCAACAAAATCAGCTAAATTTTATGGGCAGCATTAAGGAAGATTCACTGAGATCTAAAAGAATTAATGTGTATCCCAGGTATTACTTCATGTTCATTATTCAAACCTGTTGCTATGTGTACAATTATTATCATAATTTATAATTTATCTTATCAGACTGCTGATCAGATGAGACTTTGAGGAAATTCTCACAGCTTCTGACACTGCAGAAACTTAAAAAGCAATTTGTTAAAATCTTATATGACCTATTTTAGCCAATTTAGAAATATTTGACAACATGCTGATCATTTTAATTGAAATAGAAAATTTAAACAATTTTTGACAATTTTTCTTTCTTCTGTTCATACCTCATTGTTTTATAGTAAAAATAAACATTAATTATAGTGTCCATTTAACTAGAAAATTAAAATTATTGCAGTTAGTAAAATTCCTTTTGGGGTTCAATGTTTACCAAGGCACTAATCCTGAATGTTAGTCCTTGACGTTTCTCATCCCCACTTATGTTCATCTCATCTTATTCTCCGACATATGTATGAGCCTAAGAATTTTCCCCTAGCACTCTTCTCTTTGGTTGCTATCATCTCTGTCTAAAACTATCACTCTGTGAGGAGCACCAGCAAATCTACATCTTTATGCTTAATTTCTCACAAATTCCTGATATCACTTCAACTCGGAGCCTATGTGACCAGGGAAGCTTTTCTCTCTGACCGCTTCAAAGCCTTTGGTGTCATCTGGAGTAGTTCCTCATTCTCACCAATCCTTTGCCTAATGATGGACTCCACCTTCATCCAGTTTCTTTCTCAGTGGTCCTGCTTCTCTGTTCTCTACCACCACCTACTAATGGAGGAGGGGCAGTGCAGTAAGAAGAGCCTGGGATTTGGAGTTAAACAAAGTTGGGTTGGAATTTTGACTCGTCATAAACTAAATATATAATGAGCTTGGTTGAACAAGTTTCTTAACCTCTTTAAGCCTCAATATCCTCGCACTTGGCTGCTAACTGAAAGGTCGGAGGTTTGAACCCACCCACTGCTCCAGGGGAGAAAGATGTGACAGTCTCTTCCATAAAGATTTACAGCCTTGAAATCCTATGGGGCAATTCTCCTCTGTCCTATAGGGTCGCCATGAGTTGGAATCCACACGATGGCAATTTTTTTTTTGTTTGTTTTTTGGTATCCTTATATATAAAATGGAGCCCTGGTGGCACAGTGGTTAAGAGCTTCGCTGCTTACCAAAAGGCCAGTGGTTCTAATCCACCAGCCACTCCTTGGGAACTCTATGGGGCAGTTCTACTCTGTTCTGTATGGTTGCTACGAGTCGAAATCAACTCCACGGCAATGGGTTTATATATAAAATGGGGATACTAACACTTACCTCATGGGGTTGTTTTAAGGATGAAAAGGTAAAATACTATAGTATTTGGGATTATTAAATAGCAGTTTAGTTCCTCCTTGTCTGTTACCCATATTATTACAAAACCACCTTCTCTAATCTCTTTTACATGGCTTTATCTGATTACACCTTTTCATGTACTCACTGCTAAAAAAACTTCCAGAGCTTCTCAATACTTGTCAAATTATTGCTGGGATCCCTGGGATTCTGGTAGCCCCATGTATTGCTTTCCTAGTTTATCTCCCTCTACTGAATTGAATAGGTCCAATCTCTGTTTCATGTTTATGGGATACATGTTCTCTCCTTAGGCTGTTGCTATCATTGTTGTTCACCAGGAATCCCTTAGTGTCCCTGTCCCCTTCCATCCTCACCTACTGAAATGGGAACATCTTGGGAGCCTGTCCATTAAATGCTGTCTCCTTCGCTAATCATTCTTCCTTCTCCCACAGTCTTATGGGTGCTCTTTCCTCTTTGAATTCCTATAAAATCTGCTTTGTACTTCCCTTATTATATTGTAACTTGTCTCTCCGGGCTAGAACTCCAGCTCATTGAAGATGGGGTATCTATTTTCAGCCTCCCAGAGCTCCTACTCTGCATTGAAACTATGATCATATCGTGAACATAATAGATCATTAAATATATGCTATTTTGAATATTTTTATTCCATATATGTCTTAGTCATCTAGTGCTGCTGTAACAGAAATACCACAAGTGGATGGCTTTAACAAAGAGAAATTTATTTTCTCACAGTCTAGTAGGCTAGAAGTCTAAACTCAGGGCATTAGCTCCAGGGGAAGGCTTTCGCTCTCTGTTGGCTCTGGAGGACAGTCCTTCTCATCAGTCTTCCCTTAGTTTGGGAGCATCTCGGGGCAGGAACCTAAAGTCCAAAGGACGTGCTCTGCTCCCAGTACTGCTTTCTTGGTGGTATGAAGTCCCCAACTCCCTGCTTGCTTCTCTTTCCTTTATCTCTTACAAGAGATAAAAGATAGTGCAGGCCACACCCTATGGAAACTCCTTTTACATTAGATCAGGGATGTGACCTTAGTAAGGATGTTATACAATCCCACCCTAATACTCTTTAACATAAAATTACAATCACAAATGGAGGACAACCACACAATACTGGGAATCATGGCCCAGCCAAATTGATACATGTTTTTAGGGAACACAATTCAATCCATGACTATATAATACCCACTATAACTGGACTAATGAAAACATTTGTGTTAATATAAAAGCATATGAATAAAAAAGCTTTGCAATGACCATGGTATTAATACTTCAGTGTTGGATCTTCTTTTACTCTTTCAAAATGTTCTAGTTTACTTAATTAGAATTTATTGAATGACATTTTTATCACATATACTATTTATATTTTGTAGTTATAATTTGTGGTATGATACTTCTTTCTTTATAAATAAATAATTGAGATTTTGGAGGGAAGAAAGATATGTAAGTTTTTACAGCGAATTACTGTTTCCCCAACTCCCAGCCCAACTAATTTCTTAGACCTGAGCTCCCCAAGGCATCCCCTCTCATACTGGACTCATCCCAAGTGCACCCAAATTTTGATTTCCTAAGACCTCTGGGAAGGAGCCTTGGTGGTGCAGTGGTTAAACTTGGTTGCTAACCAAAAGGTTGGCCATTTGAACCCACCAGCTGCTCCGAGGGAGAAAAGACCTGGTGATCTGCTACCATAAAGATTTCAGCCTGGGACTGTGGGGACCATGATCTCAGGGAACATCTAGCTCAACTGGCATAACATAGTTTATAAAAACAATGTTCTACATTCTACCTTGGTGAGTAGCGTCTGGGGTCTTAAAAGCCTGTGAGCAGCCATCTAAGATACTCCACTGGTCTCATCCCTTCAGG
>NW_004444019.1:7301511-7392276 GCF_000243295.1 Trichechus manatus latirostris
ATGTTCTACATTCTACCTTGGTGAGTAGCGTCTGGGGTCTTAAAAGCCTGTGAGCAGCCATCTAAGATACTCCACTGGTCTCATCCCTTCAGGAGCAAAGGAGAATGAAGAGAACAGGATACAAGGAAAAGATTAGTCCAAAGGAGTAATGAACCACAACTACCAAGGCCCCCACCAGACTGAGTGCAGTACAGCCAGATAGTGCCTGGCTACCACCACTGACTGCTCTAACAGGGATCACAACAGAGGGTTCTGGACAGAGCTGGAGAAGAATGTAGAACAAAATTCTAACACACAAAAAAAGACCAGATTTACTGGTCTGACAGAGACTGGAGAAACCCTGAAAGTATGGCCCCTGGGCACCCTTTTAGCCCAGTAGTGAAGTCACTCCCAAGGTTCACCATTCAGCCAGGGATTGGACAGCCCCATAAAACAAAATGGGACTAATAAGGCACAGCAGTCCAGGGACAAGGACTAGAAGGCAGGAGGTGACAGGAAAGCTGGTGATAGGGAACCCAGGGTTGAGAAAGGACAGGGTTGACATGTCATGGGGTTGTTAACCGTTGTCATAGGGCAATATGTGTACTGACTCTTAAATGAGAAACTATTTGTTCTGTAAACCTTCATCTAAAGTCCAAAAAAAAAAAAAAAGAATTATCTATGTGAGATCAAATTGACAACAGCAACTCAAAAGGTTTGATGGGAAGCCTGGGGGCAGTGAGTGAAGATAATGGTGATGGAATAATTTGGAAAAGGATAGTGAGAATGAGCAGCACAACTGGAAGAATGTAATCGATGTCACTGAATTGTACATGTAGAACTTTTTGAAATGGTGTGTCTTTGGCTATGTATATTTTCACCAAAAAAAAAAATAGGGTCCTCCAAGGTCGAGAAGGGAGAGTGTTGACATGTCGTGGGGTTGTTAACCAATGTCATAAAACAATATGTATACTGACTGTTTAATGAGAAACTATTTGTTCTGTAAACCTTTATCTGAAGTACAATAAAAAAAATCTAAAAAAAAGAAATCACTTAAGAAAGGACTTCTGAAGATCTCCCGGAACAGAATAAAGAAGCAGCTAATTTGAAAAAAAAAAAGATTTCAGGCTAGGAACCTCCATCGGGCAGTTCTGCTTTATCGTATAGAGTCACTATGAGTCAAAATCGACTCAAAGGCAATGGGTTTGGTTTGGGGGCTTTTTAAGACCTCTGAGCAGTTGGCAAGAGAGGAGGGTGTGGCCAGTGGCCTGCAACCTCGAGCAGCCTTGCCCATTTACTCCACTGTGCCAATAAATATTGTCATTTCCTACATGTGCCATTACATGGAGAAGGTTGAGAAGCAGTGCTATCCTAAGCAATTCATAAGATTAATATAAGAAAGTAGATACAGTTTCTCCAGCAAATCTTGAGTGTACCCCTATATAAAACTAGTCTAGCTAAAAGTTATTAACAGGTACTTAGAGTTATTCCTCAAAACCAAGTTAGCTATCTTTTCTTTCTGTCTTATTATTAGCAGGTTAGAACTAGAGTGACCTTGTTTGCAACTGAAATATAGAATTAAAAAACATATGTAATACAGAATTTGGTTGGGTATATGTATCTAAAAACCACCCATGTCAGGTACTCAAACAGGCAACCTACAATGTACTTTGTTTGCTAATAAATTTAAAGTTTGTGGTTCGCTTAAAAACAGGAAATTTTGCAAAATATCTAAGTAATTCTTTTAACACAACAAAACAAAGTCTTCTATGCTTAGAGACAGTGTAACATTCTCCAAGAGTGGACTTAGAAGTCCAAGAATGGACTTTGATTGATCTTAGATCTACTACCTCCTAGCCTAGTGACTTCAGGCCAGATACTTCTCTCTGGCTTCATTTCTTCCTGTTTAAAATGGATAATAATTGCACCCACTTGTTAAGGTTGCTGTGAGAATTGCATAAATTAAAATGTGTAATACTCTTAGAAGAGTGCCTGACTCATGGTTAGTGATATGTAAGTATTGCTGCTATAATTGTATAGGTTTTCAGTTTGAGACAGATAAATGCCATTTTCTGTGTGATAAATGGCTGTTTTGAAGCATACTGCATAAACACCATTCTTTTCCCTCAGCCCTCAGCAGCTCCATGAATTCTTCACATGAGAAGATTTCACTTCTTAAATTAGATCTGTAAGTTGTGCAGGCACAGAGAACAGATCTCCCTCACCTCTGCATCCCCCAGCACATGGAATTCCCAAAACATAAGAAATAATGAATTGCCAGCAAGTGAGATTTGAAATGGGGGGGGGGGGTCACACATAGTGCACGCTTTTCTTTTTTTCTGTATGCCAGCTTTACGGTTTAGAATCAATTTCTCTTTAATGCTGAAATTCTAGCATATGAGGTAAAAACTAATTTTCCACATCAAATTGATTTAAGCTCTGTATAATTTTTGCTATTTTTAAGAGACAGTAAATCAGTTTGAATAGACAGATTAACAGCTAATCACTAGGTAATTGCTACCTTGTATATCAAATCCCACAGAGAAGTCCTCCTCTGACATGCTCTTCCCTAAAGTATTCCTAGAGCAACCAGCACTTCCCTGATCACTGCAGACATCTTAGTGGATTGTAATTTCTCCACTTATTATGTCCTTGCCCAGCCTGAGAGTTAAGACAGCCTGCTAGGGAGCATGCTAACTACATACTTATGACTTTAAGTACAGTGGTATCTTACAAATGGGTTTTTATATCTTTGACTAGTGAGAGTAAACAGTGGTATCTTTCAGCTAATAAACAGAGTTGCTATTCCATTTTTCTATGGCATAAAAATACAAGAACCCTTCATATTGCTGTACAATGATACAGTTTATTTTGAGCACAGTGAGTGGCCTCAGCTGATTATGTATTTTCTATTATGTATTTACTAAATGTATGTAGGTAGCATTCCAAACCAAAACCCAACCTACTGCCATCGAGTTGATTCTCACTCATAGCGACTCTATACAACAGAGTAGAACCGCCTCATAGGGTTTCTAAGGCTGTAAATCTTTACAGAGGCACACTGCCACATCTTTCTCCCACAGAGCTGGTGGTGGTTTCGAACCACCGACCTTTTGATTAGCAGCTGAGCGCTTTAACCTCTTCACCTGGTGGTGCTCCTCATAGGTAGCATTAGGCAGGGGCAAAAAAAAAAACAAAAACCCATAAATCTCTACCTTAGGTTTCTTTCCTAAGCTTTAGATCCATATTGTTGTTGTTGATATTAAGTGCTAAGGAATTGATTTTTGACTCATAGCAACCCCATGTGACAAAGTAGAACTGCCCTTTAGGGTTTTCTAGGCTGTAATCTTTATGGGAGCAGTTGGCCAGGTCTTCCTCCCACACTGAACTAATTTTGATAATAGCTAGATGTGCTCAGATATCTCAAACTCAAAACATTTTCAGCATCTTCACTCCCAGACCATCTTCTCCTCCTGTGTAGTAGCTCAGGGAGTAGACATTCTCCACGGAAACACCTGACATTCTACATGGAAACTTGAGCTTCATCTTTCTTTCTTTCTTATCCTTATCTCCTGTATCCAATCAGCCATGGAGCTCAGCCCATTCTCCTCCTGGATAGGTTTTAATCCATCCACTTTCCATTGCCTCTACCTGTGATTCCATGCCCCTGCCCCAATTACATCATTTAGATTGTCACAGGCCTCCCTGCCTTCAGTCCTACTTACCTTCAATCTTCCTCCAAACCACAGGTGTCTTAGTCATCAGTGCTGCTGTAACAGAAAATACTACAAGTGGGTGGCTTTAAAAACAGATTTATTTTCTCACTGTTCAGGAGGCCAGAAGCTCAAATTCAGGGTGTGCCTCTCTAGGGGGAGGTTCTTCTTTGTCTATTTGAGTTTCTAGTAGCTGCCAGCAATCCTGGGCATTCCTGGGCTTGTAGATGCATCTGTGTTCATCACCTATATTCCTCTTCTCCCTGTGGGTGTGTTTGTGTGTGTGTATCTATTCTGGTCTTTTTGTAACTTAGAAGTGATTAGGTTTAGGATCTACCCTACACTTGTATGACTGCTAACATAACAAAAGAAAAACCTAAACAGGAGCACAGTCACAGGTATAAGGGTGAGGAATTCAACACATATTTTGGGGGACACAGCAGAAATAGCATTTAAGATATTAAAATAAAATTTTCTTGCCCTTCAAGTAAATTCAGACTCCTGTTACACCTTATCATATAACTCCTCGTCCTCCTAATATCAACTACCCCATTCTACCCCATTTCCAACTTTAAACCAAAAACCTGTTGCTGTCGAGTCAATTCCAACTCATAGCAACCCTGTAGGATGGAATAGAACCTCCCCATAGAGTTTCCAAGGAGCGGCTGATGGATTCGAACTGCCACACTAGCAATTCTGAAACTTTTCCAGTTTCTGGCATGTTCCAGGTTCTCTTTGCCCTTAGATCTCCCACATGTGATTCACATGGCATACTTTTCCCTTCTCCATTGGCTAACTCCTGCTCTTCCTTTACATCTTAACTTGATTATCCCTTCTGGAAATCCTCCTCTGACATGCTCTTCCCTAACATATTCCTAGAGCAACCAGCGCTTCCCTGATCACAGTGAGCATCTTACTGTATTGTAATTTCTCCACTTATTGTGTTCTTGACCAGCTTGGGAGTTAATAGACCATGATTATTCTTGTTCATTCTTCTTATGTGCTGTATTTAACAAAGGAAATTGGGACATTATGGGTTCTCAGAGAATATTTGTTGAATGAATGAATTCCATAAGTGGCACTGATGATAGCCCAGAAAGGTTGCCACTTTGGGGGCTTTGTAAACCTAGAGTGGCAGAAAACAAATATTTATATTAATATCTGGATTTTTTTGCTTTTGGCATGAGCACAAATAGACTTCTTTTCTGAATTAAATTTTTTAAAGATATAATCTTCAAAGGGTGATGAATCACCTTTGATGAAATATTTAAAGCAGCAGGGGGATTTGATATTACTACAGAAAAGCTGAAAATCCTGGACCAGTTTGCAACTTTGAATAAATGATCCCCCTGCCATCTTCCTTTTCTTTTTTTAAAAATCATTCAAGTGCTAAGTTCTGTCTTCAAGAAGCATAATGAACCCAAGATTCAGGCTGCGTAAGTTTCACAATGGAGCAAAACATGAAGTCTGTTAACCTGTTTAGGTTTAAAAAATTGTTATATTTTTTTTTCGGGTCTGATAATAGGTAGACCAGACTTATAAGTCACTAGGTAAATACCAACCTGTTGCTATCAAGTTGATTCTGACTCATAGCAACCCTACAGGACAGAGGAGAGCCGCCCCATAGGGTTTCTAAGGCTGTAAATCTTTACAGAAGCAGACTGCCACATCTTTCTCCTGTAGAGCAGTTGGTGGGTTTGAACTACTGACCTTTCAGTTAGCAGCCGAGCACTTAACCACTGTACCACCAGGGCCCCTTACTAGGTAAGTGGGAGTCAGTAACTGAGTACTGTGGCTGGAAAAAGGATAATTGCTTCTTTTTTATTCAGAGCCAGGATATATGCAAAGCACATCACGCGATGCTGAACAAGATCCCGTAGACACTTACCAAGTCAGGCACAGCCCTCCAGTGTCAACTTTTGTTAATACCTGGTCCTCTGGAAACACATTTTGGCCAATTTTAAGGAAAACTATAGTATATAAGCTCTCTGTCCTACTGTTCCTAAGTGGACATTACTACCTACTGCTCGGCCATTTACCTCTCAATCAAACACAGACGCACACACACACACACACACACACACCCACACACCCATGCCCACACACAATGTCCTCAGCACCTTACAGAATCAGCCTCCAACTGATATCCAGGATCAGTATCTTTATTCTCTGTGATCTTAAGAACTGAGTGAAAAATTGAAAAATAGATCTTAGTATTTGAGAATTTTGGGTTAAATATATATATGTTTGTGTATGTATGTGTGTTTATAGATATTCATCTATCATGCATACTAGACATATAAGCAATCTAACCATACTTTAAAGAAAGCCTAGTGGTGTAGGTGACGTGCCTCCCCTATCAAGGCCACTGTGTTGGGAAAAGAACCCTCTGTTCATGCTGACAAATGTGAGAATAGACCCTACAGGTCACTGCCAGGGTGATCCCAGAATGTGATCTCCCACGTGAACTAAATTTTCTTTCATTCAACAAATAATTATTGTGCACCTGCAATGTGCCAGGAACTGCTATGAGCTCAAGGGATATAGGAGTGAAAAAAATTTAGAAAAATTCCTACCCTCGTGGTGCTCACATGCTGGCAGGGGGAGGCAAAAATAAGGAACAACAGGAAAAAAGCTAGAAAAATATGTAGAAATTACAAGGTGACAAATGCTTGGAAGAGACAAGAATGGGAGTCCCTGAGAAGGTGGCATTTATGTAAATGCTGCAGGCAGTGAGGGCATGAGGCATGCAGACATTTAGGGGGGAAGGATTGTATCCTGGGCAGAAAGAACAACAACAAGTGCACAGACTCTGAGGTGGGAGTCTTTCTGGGGTATTGGAGGAGCAGCAAGGGGGACAGTCTAGCTGGGAAGGAGACAGAGGAAGTGCGAACTCAGGTAAGGGGCGAGATTTAAGGGCCTTGCAACTAAGCCTAATTTTTTGTTAACTGTGGTATTTACATGAGAGGAAGAAGTTTCTCTTTTTCTTAAGTAGTATACTTTTAAAAAAAAAAATCAAGCATTGACCCATATTCCCAGGCAGACAGTAACTAGTCTCCACCCTGACTTTGAACCTCATCGGTTTTAGCTGCCCGTTTGGTAAAGATTTCACCCTCTTTGCCCACTAGTGCCATCTCGTGGTTAATGTTTGCAATTGCAGGGTATTCTGACCATAAAGTCAAAAGTAGGGGAGGGGCACAAGAAAGAATAGTGACTTTGCCAGAAAGACAGTGCGAAAAACTTTCTGAAACCACTACAGGGAAATGAAGTCCAGTGCAAATTGCTTTTTTTTAGCCAGGCTAAAACAAACAAAAACACTAGGAGTTACAACCACTGGTTTAATGTATTTCAAATTTCATCAATGGAACAGAAGAAATTTTGAGTTTGAAAACACAGAAAACCAAGAAGATGGTAGGAGTGAAGTGAAGCTAAAATATGTAAATGAAGGGATAATGAGGAAGATAATGGACAGGAGTGGGGTGTAGAAATAAAACAAAAAGCATTATCAAGCATAATAGTTATTTGATTAACTAGTGCCATATCTTTTTAAAACAATAGTCTAGCCATTGTATGTAGAATTCAATTATATAATAAACTATGCCTGATATATTTTGTATTGATAATACAGTTGAAATAGTTACATATTTGATAACGTTTATTCGTTTTTTTTCCAAATTCTGTAGTAGCTCTTGATTGACATTTCCAGAAATACAATTATCATCTATATAACACTGTTCAACACAATAGCTATTTAAATTTAAATTCACACTTATTAAAATTAAATAAAATTTAAAATTCAGTTTTTCATCATTGCAGAAAGTTTAGTTGGACAATATCGGTCTATTACATTATTTCTTCAGTAAAAGTGATTTATTTAACAAACATGTTTTAAACACCTACTATTTAACAAACATGTTTTAAACACCTACTGTTAAACACCTACTATGAGTCAGAATCAACTTGATGGCAATGAGTTTGGTTTTTTGGTTTCATATGATAGACACTATTGTAGTTTATTGTTGTTAGGTGCTGTCGAGTCGGTTCCTAGTCATAGCGACCCTATGTACAATCTGATGAGGGAAACAGCCTCATTGGTTGAAAAATCGATCTTAGACCTTATTGTAGTTCATTACAGGAGATTAAAAGGAAATAAAATAAAGCATGTTTACTCTCTTAAAAGACAAAGTTTGGGGATTAGAGAGGTTCCCACACATTACCAAATGTTTTCAGTTCACTGTTAAAAGGGTTATAATATTCATACATTCAATGACTGAGGTATTTAGGAAGGCTTCTAAGATGTTTTACAGACGAATAGGAATTTTACCAAAAAAATAAGGAAGAAAGCATTTTAAGTAGAGGATATAGTTTGCGCAAAGGCAAGGAAGTATGAATTGGCATGGAATATTTGAAGGATGACAATTAATTATCTGTGGCTGGTACATAGGAGAATAAATATTAGCTGTGGCTTGAATGCTAGGTGGGGCCTTGCTAGAAGGGCCTTTTTCATCATACTGAGCATAGTTATCTTTGTCCTGTAAGTACTGGAGAACCATGGAAAGTTTAAAAGCAGCAAATTATGGGATTAAACTTCAGAGATTACTCTGTTGATGTGGTGTGAAAATTGGATTGAAGAGGGAAGATACTGGAGAATGGTAATAATTTGTATCCAGTTCTTCATGTCAGAAAGCAGACATTATCCTCGACCCTTCCATCTCCCTCATCGCTCATGTCATTCAGTCCATCTCCTAAATTTACCTTGTGTGCACGTACTTTTCTTCATCTTTAGTCCAACCATCCCACCTAAAGCCACCATCATTTGAGTATGCTGAAACACTGAATTAGCCTCCTCAATTGTCTTGCCCTACCTTCTTTTGCTCCCCCTATCCATTTTATCCACAGAAAGCAAACTGATCTTCTTAAAATTAAAAACTGAATCATGTCAATCCTTTGTTTAGAACTCTTCTGTGACTGCCCACAAGGCTCTGCATGCTCTGATCTCGGCCTTTCTCTCCAACCCGTTACTCCACACTCCTCTTTGCTTTTCCACTTCATCTACACTGGTCTGGGTACCCCAACCTCTTCCCTGCTTCAAAACCTTTGCACATACTGTTCCCTCTGCCTGGATCACTTCTGGCACTTTACACAGCCACTCTCAATTAAATGTCACTTCCTCCAGGAAGCCTTCTTTGATCCTTTCGGATTTTAGATTAAAACAACATCCTGTATTTTCCCCTTGGAAGTTATCACAATTGTACTCAATTATGTATTTTGTTATTTGCCTTCTGTCTCCTCCATTTGACTGAAAGTTCCATGAGGCAGAGACTGTTTTTCTCTTGAGTCATTGAATCTTCCTAGAACAGGGCCTAGCATATGAACAGGATAAATGCACAAATGAACCAATGAGACTGTTTCCCTGATCAGATGGGACAAGATGAATGCCTGAACTAAAGCAGTGGAGGTAGAATCATTAGTGGTTAAGAGGAGGTGTAGGTTTAGTAGATTAATCTCATGGTTTTAGCTATGGGGCTAGAATAGGATACCATTAAAGGCAATAGAAAATACAGAAGAGGAGCAAGCAGCTTTATGGGGGGAAATAATGGGAGTTGAGGTGTAGGCAGGTTTACTTTGAGATTTCTTTGGGACAACCAAATAAAAAATGCCACACAGCAGTCTGATATACCAGTCCGAAGCTCAAGAGAGTCATTTAACCAGAAAAACATGTATGTTAACAACACGTAGCTGAGGTAGAGGGCGTGTGTTGTGACGTAACTGCAGCACAGCAGTTAAGAGTGTAGGATCAGAAGTAAAACTGCCAGCCTTTAATTCTGGCTCCAGTATTGACTGAGAGTCCTTAGTTGGTACAAATGGTTAATGCTCTTGGCTGATAATCAAAAGGTTAGTGCTTTGAGTTCACCCAGAGGTGCCTCGAAAGAAAGTCTGTCAATCTACTTCCAAAAAATCAACCATTGAAAATACTCTGGCCCTGAAACAATTGGTACTTACATATTTACTAAATTAATTGTATAATCCTATATTCATTTGTTTTTTTCTTTCAATTTTTGAGCAACTTCTGTATGCCAGACACACTGTTAGGTGCAGGTGATATAGAGATGAAGGGAAGACCTAAATGGGATCCTGAGCCAGTAGTGAGACAAATATATAAACATATAAATGACAGTGCTATGTGACAAGTACAACAGTAGGTGTGTCTAGAAGAGGGACAACTGCATTCTTTGATCTGTGAGCAGGTTGTTATTTTGAACACAACATAGATAAATTTTTGGACATGTTATCAGAAGAGGTCAGTCCCTGGAGCAGAACACCATGCTTGGTAAAGTAGAGGGTCAGAGAAAAAGAGGAAGACCCTCAAGGAGATGGACTGACACAGTGGCTGCAACAATGAGCTCATGCATAACAGCGATTGGGAGGATGGCGCAGGACCGGGCAGTGTTTCTTTCTGTTGTGCGTAGGGTCGCTATGGGTTGGAATCGACTTGACAGCATCTATAGGGTCGCTATGGGTTGGAATCGACTTGACGGCATCCAGCAACAACATAGACAGTTCTCATTCTTTTCAAAATTCTTTGGCTTTTCCTTAAAATATTTTTGTTATTCCTCTGTTATTCTTGAAATTCCCTTTTTTGCCTCAACAATTAAATTGGACTTTTGAAAATAATAAGACAAAAAGATCAAATCATTTTACTTTTATGTAATGCAGTATTTAGTATCATTGCTTTTGGTTAGAGAAATAAAAGTATGTTATTTACTCTTTAATATTTATAGTGTTTATATTTATAGTGTTTATTTATAATATAATAGTTGATAATTTTAATAAGGATTTCAATTGATTGGAAATCACTTTACTGTATAACACCTAAAAACATTATATATATTGGAAAGGGTTTTGATTTACGTGTTTTGAATGTAATTTCAATGTACAGGCAAATCCAAATGAGTTTTTTTAAAACTCTATTCAGTGAGCACATTGTGGAGATTTTGTAGATAATGTAGTGGAAACCTGGTGTTCTTTTGTTTATGAAGCCATCTCAAACCTTTCAGTAAACAATACATTTTTAAAGAAAATGAAAGAGCTCTGGGGTTACAGAGATGCATTTGACGATTGTTATTGCCAACATTTAAAAAATTAAACACTGCTGGCATTCAAGTCTCTCTGATTTAAATTGCAGCGCCTTATGAAATATGCCCAGAGGATTATCTGATGTCAATGGTGTGGAAAAGGACTCCAGCAGGCGACTTGGCATTCAATCAGTGCCCTCTGAATGCCACAGGTATGGTAGGATGACCCACCCAAACACAAATGATGACCATCATCCAAGAACAGCATGCTATGTTTGCTTATGAAGTCATGCTTTTGTCTTATACCCATTAATCAGTCTGTCCTGCAAGAAATTAATGAAGCAATTTTAGTAGAGGACTTCCTAAGTGGAGCCAATGATGAGACCTAGAAAAGATTCCTGATGCACTGATTTTTCAGCGTGATTAATGTGCCTTGTAAGAATAATCAAAATTATTTCTTGTGCATGTTTTTTAAAGCCAAAAAAAAAAAAAGTACAAACCCAATTTTTAGCCTGCCTCCCAATTATGTGATGCCTTCTAGCATCCCTGTTATAAAGCTTTTCTCTGTTCTTTGTGACGCGCAGGCACCACTAGCAGACGCTGCTCTCTCAGTCTTCATGGAGTGGCCTTCTGGGAACAGCCAAGCTTTGCAAGATGCATATCAAATGAGTACAGACACTTGCAGCATTCAGTAGGTGCAAAGCCAGCTTTAGTACTTGCTCTGTTTATTTCTTGCTAATGATGACTGTGAGAATTTAACCTTCTGCTGTACAATCAAATCAGTAAAATTTCTGAAAAAAAAATGCCTGAAGGAAGAAAGGATGTGATAGAAAGCTAATTTTTGTAAGTCACTGCAAAATTGCTTTGTTTCTAGAATGTGGGTTTTTATGGATCTTGCTATTTAAATGAAAGAATCACTTGTCTAATCAGTGAAAGGACTGAGCAAAATCTGCTATTCATTTATATCTACAGGAGTTAAAATGTATATTAGGATTGGTACAAGTCTATGTTCAAATAGTAAATAAGAGGTGTTTCAAAATCAATTACATTTTTTAATTAAATTCTTTTAACTTTTCATTAGTTGGGGAATGATAAATCTGCATCGTTTTAGGTATCAAATTTCTCACTACAGTTCAAGATTAAGACATGAAATAATGACAGAGGAAATTAATTACTCGCAAAAGATTGCATGGACCAACTTTTGCAAAAATACCCTCTCTTTCCCCACACATCATTGATTATTCACAGAGTATGATGTGTGAATATTTTGAGCACAATTAAATTTTGCTCAGTATTTTACAAGCGCAAATCATTGTCATTATCGGAGACTGTTGTTATTTCATCCCAACAGTTAGACAGAACTCCATACATGAATAAAATTTGTGGGATATGGAACAAAATATGAGCACGAGCCAAATGGAAAGTTAAGCATTGTCAGAAATGATGTTAAGAGCCTTTAAGTTTTGTTGTTTTAATTTTCTTACTGTCACTCACAAATACATGTAATTAAAAAAAAAAAGCAACTAAAGATGATTCCTGTCTTGGATGGAGAAGTAATTTGTGTAATATAACCCTTATCAATTAATGGGATTAATAATTATTTCATTATCAGAGAAATAAGTGCATTATTTTTATTCTGAAAACCAAATCGTGTTTAATATAGTTACATGTCAACATGCATATGTTAACATGTAATGTGTTGAATTTATGATTATTTGGCTACATGGAGCCTTATTTCTCTGTGTCTATATAGACAGAAGTAAAAAACTAAATATATATATATGCTTAGTTTTATAATATGAAAATGAAGAATATGAAATTTAAAGTTTTTTTTATTAACAGCTATCAATAACTCAGACCATATGTTTCAGAATTAAGTATAAGGAAAACATTTCTTATGAATTTAATTTTCTAATGGATTTTATTTTTCCCCACTTTTAAGTACATTAGACTTTGTTTAGTTTAATTCTTAATTACATCTGTAATTAGTTTTTGCTTAGTCATGGGAATGGATGGGAACAATTACATGGATAAAGTAAATCATACTATAAGCCAATCCTTGCAAGTTTGTTAAGAATGAATAATACCACTTGCTTTTGCAGAAAATTTTTACTTTATAAATCCAGTGTTTTGTACATTAATATGTAAATGAGTTTGCATTCTGTGAATGCAGGCCTATCTGATAATGGAGAGAAACAGAAACACTCTGTGAAGTAGAAGAAATTAAATCTCAAATTGTGAATCCAGTAAAAATTATTTACATAGTACTTTGACAGACAACGTGTATATACCGTCATTGATTTGGCTACAAAAATCAGGCACATTGATACTGTAGAGTAAAAATCAGTCTCCCGGTATGCAGCTCCTACAAAGTGTTAAGCATTCTGCTGGGCACTTGCCTGAATTAACTCCAGCCTCACAAGAACCTGCAAGGTGGTATTCCTGTCTTGTTTTGCATAGAAAGAAAACTGAAGATAAGCATAGGAGGAGTTCACTTAAGAGAGGCAGAGTGAAAATTATGCCCCAGGCTCCAAAGCCTAATCTCTTTTGTCCAGGCACTACTTACCTCCTGAGTTTTTGCTTTAAAGTCATCTGCCCTAGACTCCAGTACTGGGAGTACCGTTTTCTGGTTATGTGTACGTAGGATGAGTCATATGATCTCACTAAAGTCTCCGCTTCCTGTCTGCAGAATGGAGTTGGTACCATCATCTTAGCATCCCAGGAGGATTTTGGGAAGAGTAGATGAGATACTGTATTCGAAAATACTTGCAAATTGTAAAAGTATTGTATAAATATGAGTTATTAATATGTTTGTGTACAGAAAATGTATTTGAGTTTCAAAAAATCACATCAAGAATAAAATTTTAGAACTCACTATTAACTGGAACTGTACACATGGATGATGGAGCTAGAGAGAAATATAGATTATAGATTGATAGATGATGATGAAGAAGAATATAAATAGGTAGGTAGGTAGGTAGAAAGATAGCTAGCTAGCTAGATAGGTATTATTTGTATTTCGGCACATAAACTACAAAAATACACACATATACATGCATATATACACACATCTAGTGCTTGCCCAGGTATCACGATCTTCTCCTTTACATGTTCAGGGAAGTATAGGACAAATCGGTACCTAAAATGGCGCTTGACTAATATAAATCTGCCTCATCATCTTTACTCTTTGAAGTTAATTGGAGAAGGAAACGAAATCAACTTCTCTGCATGCTCTTACTCCTTCTGTAGCTTCCCTAAGCCGTGCTTTGTCTGAGTAGGACAGCTAGATAGTCTTGGGATATAGAACAGCTTTGGCTTCCACAAATTCTTAAATTACTTTGGAGACTCTTCATTTTCTCCTCCTGTAGAATTTATGAGTTCCATATTTAATTGCTGTATTTTCCTTGAGGGATTTCATTTTGCCCCTTTATATCATGTTTTTGTTGTTGTTGTTGTTGGGGGCCTTTGAGTCAATTAGGATTCATAACGACCCCATGTGACAGAGTAGAACTGTCCCATAGGATTTTCTAGGCTGTAGTCTTTACGGAAGCAGATCGCCAGGTGGGTTCGAATCGCCAATGTTTTGGTTAGGAGTTGAGTGCTTAACTATTGCTCTACCAGGGCTCCTTTTTTATATCATAAAGCTCATTAAATATTAATTGTCTCTATTACAGAAAATTATTTAAAATATATAGCAATAGACAATGTTTGAAATGAACCTTTGTTACCGACAAACATTAGTTAAGCATATCCTATGAACCCTCATAATTATAAACCAGTTGAGGTAGACAGAACAGGATGGTTAATCGGTTTAATATATAAAATCACCAATCTGTCATACCGGACATTCAGTTTGAGTTCTTTGAGAATAGGGACCATGTTTTTCACTTTCATTCCTCTAGCGCCTAACACAATGCTAAGCATATGTGAGATATTCCGTAGATGCTTGTGTTAAAAATGATTCCACCTCTTTTCTAATGAGTAGGAGGAGGTTGTAAGTGCTTGAGACTGAGGCAGCTAGAGAGTTCTGAGAAGCTGATACGCCAGACTTAATCATCATGAATTTTAATCACGTGAAAATAGTAAGCATTATCTTTAATGTGCAATTTTCCTAGCCCGAAAATATTTATAAATATGGAGTAATTCATGACATCACTTTGTGAAATTATTTGGTCATTGCAGACCAATTTCAATAAACTAACAATAGTGAAGTTTGTTTCAAAACAGTACAAAATACAAAATTAAACACTATGACCCAAATGTTGCTTAATAAGTACACAGACCCAAGTACATGCATGCAATTTAAAAAATGAGGGTAGGTTCAAAGTGCTAAATGTAGTGGTATGCTTGGAAAATTCATTTTTTTTCCATATGATAATGCTTCATTTCATACTGTGGGGTGTTTTCTAAATTTTATTCTATGCAAGGTAGAAACAGTATCATAACCTGTTAAGAGATGGGAACAAGAGTCAGGAAACTTAATAATACCATCTTTTATTACTGATAAAGCTCTTTGGAGAAAATGAGTGAATATTGTGGCCAAGTGAGGGCCAGCCTCACTCTGAATTAGATAAACAGATGCACTTCATATACAACCTATTCCTGTCTGTCCATCCATCCATTCTTCCATCCATCCATCTATCCATCCATCCATCTCTATCTTTGTATTTGTCTTTATCACTGTATGTCTGTCTTTCTCACACACACAAAGATATATTTTCACAAACACACCCACACCTGGAGGGATAGGCTGTGTATAACCTGGCAGAATGCATAGTCTCTGTAAATACAAAGATCTAAAGCAAAAGGAATTGAACCAAGCATGCTAATATGCTCCCCTAAATTCATCAGGCAGGAAAGTCACTTCTTTCCTAGTTAGGAGTGAGCGATGGGGGCAGAGAAAGACGAAAGATATTGCTCTAATGGAAGTTATTCTATATGGAAATATGAAAAGGTGGGTACAAATATTCCCTTTTAAGTTGTTAATCCTGAACTTCTGTTTCTGCTTTTCAAATCTTCATTTAGCAAACAAACAAATACAAAATTTGAAGCAATGATCACTAGTCATCAAAAGGTAGACTTTATGGAAAAAAATATGTGAAAGAGCTTGAATCCTGCTTTCAGGACTTTGTTCTATTTTCCTGTACTTTTATGAGTGGTTTATTAGACTAGAGAGAGATAAAGACAGAATAGATTTGCTTTATTTTGCTCCCTACTTCCCAGGTAAGTTTTGCTCCATTGCAACAATAATCCTTACACATATCACACCGTCCGGACAACCACCTCATTGTACAAATGCTGAAAACATTGCCTAAAAGAGGATAATACATTTATATTACTGTACCTTATCTAGGGAAAAAAAGAAAACAATAGCCATCATAGAGTTTTATAACACATATTTACTGAGCCAAATATTGTACAAGTCTTATTGTTTCTTTAATGAAAAATTTAAAAAAAAAATCAGTAGTAGGTCTGGTCCAGTCAGGAGAACTAGGAGGTGATTTTAATTTTCAAATATGCAGCAGGTAAGTAGGGGTGAGTGAGTCTGAGAGTTAGGAGTGACCTGTTCTGAGAAGTATGCACAGTAAATATGGCTGGAACACAGCAAGTTACAAGGAAAGCCGGGAGATTCAATCCTGGCTGAACATTATAATCACCTAGGAATTCTTAAAAAATAACAATGGGAGGATCATTCAAGACCAGTTAAATGGAGTTTTGAACAGCCTGTAATAATTATTCATTAAATGTGAGCTAGTATTATTATGAATGGCAATATTGATTTGGCATCAACATACATGTATTTCTAATCACATAACCCACTCTTGAAAAAATGTGGACAGTCTTGTTCAAAGTACTCAAAACATAACATTTGACTGCTTTTTCATTCTTGTTGCCAAATTCGAAAAATTTGTCAGAGCCCCCACCCCCAGAATTCAGATAATCATTACACAACCACACAATGCCAAGGACAAGTTGAAGAATATTATGTCCTTTAAAATTGCTAGAAACTTCTTAATTTTATTCAGGACCACATGTTAAAGTTTTGGGTTCTGAGTTCAAATGTAAATTTCGAAGTTTTTAACAGGTGGTCCTGAATAAAATTATGAGTTCACTGTATATTAAGAAAATAATAATAATTCACATGTATTGAATGCTATCTACCCAGAAGGAGCTGATGGAAAAGAACTACTTGTACGGTAGGTGTTGTTTAGATCTTGATGTTCTAAACAATTTGTATGTCAAGATCTACAACATATTTCACAAATTCCTGATTAATTTTCCATTATACCTGTGAAAGTTTTTCAATGGTCCTATTGTTGTTAAGTGCCGTTGAATCGCTTCCTACCCATTGTGACCCTATATTATAACAGAACGAAGTACTGCCTGCTCCTGCACCATCCTCACAATCGTTACTATGCTTGAGTCTATTCTTGCAGCCACTGTGTCAGTCCATCTCATTGAGGGTCTTCCTCTCTTTCGCTGACTTCTTACTCTACCAAGCATGAAGTCCTTCTCCAGGGACTGGTCCCTCCAGTTAGCAAGTCCAAAGTACGTGAGATGAAGTCTCACCATCCTCGCTGCTAAGGAGCATTCTGGCTGTTTTTCTAACAAGACAGATTTTTTTGTGCTCCTGGCAGTCAATAGTATATTCAGTATTCTTCACCAGCACCGTAATTCAAAGGCATCAATTCTTCTTCGGTCTTTCTTATTCATTGTCCAGATTTCTCATGCATATGAAGCGATTGAAAATACTATGGCTTGGGTCAGGCACACCTTACTCCTCAAAGTGGCATCTCTTTTTTTTTTTTTTAAACACTTGGAAGAGCTCTGGTGGCACAGTGGTTGGCTACTAACTGAAAGATTAGTGATTCGAACCTACCAGCCACTCCACGGGAGGAAGATGTGGCAGTCTGCTTCCATAAAGATTTATAGCCTTGGAAACCCTACGCAGCAGTTCTACTCTGTCCTACAGGGTCACTGTGAGTCAGAATCGACTTCCTGGCAGTAGGTTTGGGTTTTTTTTTTTTGTTTTGCAGCAGATTTGCCCAATGCAACATGTCCTTTGATTTATTGATTGCTGCTTCCGTGGGCATTGATTGTAGATTCAAGTAAAATGAAATCCTTGACAACTTCAGTATTTTCTCCGTTTATCATTGCTTACTGGTTCAGTTGTGAGGATTTTTGTTTTCTTAATGTTGAGATGTAATCCATACTGAAGGCTATAGTCTTTGATCTTCATCAGTAAGTGTTTCACGTCCTCTTTACTTTCTGTAAGCAAAGTTATATCATCTTCATATCGCAGGTTGTTAAAGAGTCTTTCTCCAATCCTGATGCTGCATTTTTCTTCAAGTAGTCCAGCTTCTCGGATTATTTGCTCAAATTCTGTCTTAGTTATCTAGTGCTGCTATAACAGAAATACCCCCTTCAGAGGTTCCCTGCTCAGTGCTCCAGCTTTCTGCCCAAGCAGCCTCAAATCCAACAAATGTCTTGACAGGGAGACCAGCTGGGTGCTTAAAGCTGGGCTCATCCTTCAGTAGGTATTTGTTTCCAAAGCACATAGAAGGATGGGGAAAATTGCACTCTGCGTTTTCGTTTTCATCCTAACTCCTTAGCTTCCTACACACCCCAAAACTCAGCAAATGTCTCATGAAAAAAATCTCAGCAGTGTTTAGAATCCCTTAAATTTTACATAGATTTCTCCAGCCATGGACAGCCAAAAAACATTAGTTTCTCTTTCTGCCCCAGAGGCTATGCCTGCCGCTCGCTTTATGCCCAGATTTAGCAAATCTCTGTAGGAGAGAAAAACCAAAAACAGTCAAAAAACAAACAAACAAAAAATTGGTTGAAATTGTTGGTTTACCTCAGAAATCTTCTCTGTTTCTGGGATTTTAGTTCAAGTCCTCATAGTTTTTATAGCTCTCTGATACTTTTAAAAGTGTAATTTTTATAATTTATATGGAGATTTTTGTAGTTGTGGTGGCAAAATGTTGGCCTTACGTGAATGACTACACTCCAACAAGCCCGTAAATTTCAATTGTAGTTAAAAAAAAATCTTGAGGCACATATGATGTGCTTCCTAGGGTTTTTGAAGGAAGCCTATTATATAGATATATAAATGAAATACTTCCATAAGTTATACTCATTTTTCCTCTTTTATATCATTACGGCATTTTACAGATTATATCTACAAAAGACTAGGAGATTTTTAGGCTTCTACCAGCATATGGATTTAGTGTGATTTGGAGAAGAAATTTTAGAGGAAGATTTAGACATTGAAATTCACTGAATTGAAACTGTTGCTCATAGGATAATAGAATATAATTGTGTAGATAGTTAGATTTAGGCTAATACCAAAGAGAAAAAAAAATTACAAAAGAATGTGTACCTTATTATATAATCATTCATTCATCCATTCATCTACCCGTTGATTAATTCTGCAAGTATTTACTGAGCTTCAGCTATGTGCAAAGTACTTTGCAAGGACCCGAGGTTGCAACATGAATGTAACCCACACAATACAGACAAAATAAAGTAGAAAGAAAAAAGGGATAAAATAATTTCAAACTGTAATATTTGAAGGAAACAAACAAGACACCAACGTAGAGAATAATGGTTGGGATAAGGAAATGGCATCTAAAACTGTAACCTGAAAGATGAGATGGATTTGGACATGCAAAGAGAGTATGAGTTCAGCCGGGAATGAGACCACATTCCATGCACAGGGAATAGCATATGGAAAAACCCTAACCCTAACCTTAAAAAAAAAACAAACGCATTCCAACTCATAGGGACCGTATAATACAGAGTAGAACTGCCTCATAGGGTGGATTCAAACTGCTGAACTTTTTGATTAACAGATGAGCTCTTAACCACTGTGCCAAAGAGCTTCAAACCTAACCTTAACGAAGTGAAAAAAAGATACATTTGTTGAAAGGTTTTGAGTGGGAAGAATGTCATGAGATGAGATTGGAGAACTGAGTAGGAAAAAATTATGCTTGATCTTAAAGGTCTTTGTTAAGACTTGATTTTATTCTCATTGCGATGGAAAGCCATTGAGGGTAGAGGAGTGATATGATTTAATCTAATTAAAGACAGTCATAGAGCTGTTCCATGAAAAGTAGACTGTAGGGTGGCAGGACTGCAATCGGTGATGTCAGCTGCAGTAATCCAGATGAGACATTATGGTGTCCTTTATTAAAGTTGAGTGAACATGTTTAGCTGCTTGATGGTGATGTCATTTTCCTGAGGTGAAGAAGGCAAGGCCATGAGAAATAGCTTGGGATGGGTTGAGGTAAGGGAGCTGTCAATAGTGCTATTAGTTCAATGAGCTGTGCACATAATAGATATTGAGAAGGTAGCTGGATATGGGAGTCAAGAGCTCAGACTTCAGCTCCTGGACTAGAAATACAAATTTCAGAGTCATCAACTTAAAGAACAGGAGATAAGGAGGTGAAGAAAGGCTGCATATTTATTCCTGTATTAGTCAGGGTTCTCTAGAGAAATACATACATACATACATATAAATATATATTTATATATAGAGAGAGAGAGAGTTATTTTAAGTTATTGCTACAGAAGCTTGTGGGTGCAGGCAAGTCCAAAATTTGTAGGCAAGGTGACAGACTGGAAATTCCAGCAGTCTTGAGTCTGAAATCTGTAGGTCAGATGACAGGCTGGAAACTCCAGCGGAATATCAGTGTTTTAGTCTTGAGGCAGAATTCCTCTCCTTGGAAATCTCAGTTTTTTGCTCCTAAAGCCTTTTTGCCTTCAACTGATTGGAAGAGGCCCACCCACATTATGGAGAATAATCTCCTTTACTTAGAGTCAACTGATTGTAAATGTTAATCACATCTACAAAATAATTTTACAGCAATTTCTAGACTAGCATTTAACCAAATAACCGAGTACCATAGCCTAGCCAAGCCAACATATAAAATTAGCTATCACAGTCCCTTTCTAGATTTTAGTCATGAATGAGAGCAGAAGAATTGGGGCAGTTAGAAGGAGATGTGAAGTCAGGCGAGGTTTTCGTATTGTTTTGTTTTAAATGGAAGATACCAGAATATTTTTGTATGTTAAAGGAAATGATCCAATGAAAGGATAACAGTAAGGATTTAAGAGACAAAGAAGAAAATCAAAGAAAATTCAAGAAGGCAAAAAGAACTGACACCCAGAGTGAAAGTCAAAGAATTGGCTTCCCTAAAGGAAGGACACTAGCTCCATTACAAATGGAGGAAAGAAGATGGGGAAGATATGGGCACTGAAAAGACCTTAGTAGGTTTGCTGTGGGAAAGATGATGGATTTTTCAGCTAATGGATTCTCATTTCTCCACTAATAGGCAGGATCATTAGCTAATAGTGAGGATTTAGGAGGAGATGTGGATCATTTGAGGGGAAAAGAAAAGGTATGAAAGAGTAGTTTCCAGGAGTTTGAAAGTAAGCCTATTAAAGACGCAGAATTACAAGGCTATATTGAGTACAATCTAAGATTGTCAATAAAGAATTTAGAATATAACTAGTAGGTTTAGTTGTAATTTTTCTGTAGCAGAGTTGAGCTACTTAGGTGCAGAGAAGGCCTTTGATAGACACTTGCTATTCAGAATATTTTCTGAGGACCAACAACATCAGCAGCACTTGGGAATGTATTAGAAATGCAGAATCTCAGACCCTGTCCTACATCTACTTAATCCAAATCCATATTTTAAAATGTTCCCTTTGTGATCCATATAAACATTGAAATTTGAGAAGCACTGTGGTAGATTTCCTCTAGGATTGAGGTTTTGGTGGGTGAATGCAATAATGGGGTGAGAGAGGGGCAAAGAAGTAAAATGACTGTTAGCTCCATGACCATCATAAAAACCAAAAAAACCAAACCCGTTGCCACTGAGTCAATTCCAACTCACAGCGACCCTATGGGACAGAGTAGAACTGCCCCGTAGGGTTTCCAAGGAATGTCTGGTGGATTCAGATTGCTGACCTTTTGGTTAGCAGCCAAATGCTTAACCACTGTGCCACTGGGGCCCCATAATCATCATAAGACATATCAAATTTGGTGATATCCAATTCTCTTCTGGGCACATGGGAAGATTGAACTTCCCCATCACCTCGAGGCTAGGTGCTCCCATGCGACTAGCTCTGGCCAATTGGTTGTTGATGGAGGTTGATCTGTATCACCTCCAGACTTTAGATTGTCATTGCTAGTGCATGATCTTTTATCCTCCATCAACCCCGGTCCTTGAATGGCTATAATGAACAGCTGAACCTCCCTGCTGACCTGTTTTGCACATATAGTGTGAGTGAGAAATAAACCTTTGTTGTTTTTACCCACTGAGATTTTGGTGGTGTTTGTTATCACAGCATAACTTAGCCTATTCCGACTGTTGCAATATCCCTAGAACTGGAAAATCCAAGTAATGAAAATAGAATTGGGAAAGCCTTCGAGAATACTGAGTTACTTAGAGCTCTACCTGCTATTGGATAGGTTCCTGGAAGTTTGGGTTCCACTTTGTGTCCACCATACTGCTTTCCACTCATGGTACATGCATCAGCCTCTAGTTCTGTCCCCTGGCTCAGAATATTAAAAAGAAACTCTGGATTTGTTTGGTGTCAGGAAAAGAAATCTCACTTACCTATATACCTTTTGCTCAGGAATTGTATTTTTGATGAACTAGCCAAGAACTACAAAATGAGTTGTTGCTTAGTTCCTACTGGGTAGGCAAATTTACTGTGTTCTCACATTTGTTCTGGAAATTTCCATGCTTTGCAGTGAAACATGCATAATGTGTACCTGTCTTAGTTATCTAGTACTACTGTATCAGAAATACCACAAGTAGATGGCTTTAACAAAGAGAAATTTATTTGCTCACAGTCTAGAAGGCTACAAGTCCAAATTCAGGGTGTCAGCTCCAAGGCAAGGGTTTCTGTCTCTGTCGGCTCCGGAGGAAGGTCCTTGTCATCAGTCTTCCCATGGTCTAGGAGCTTCTCTGCGCAGGAACCTCGGGTCCAAAGGATGCGCTCTGCTCCTGGCACTGCTTTCTTGGTGGTATGAGGTCCCCCACTCTCTGCTTGCTTCCCTTTCCTTTTATCTCCTGTAAGATAAAAGGTGGTGCAGGCCACACCCTAGGGAAACTCCCTTTACATTGGATCAGGGATGTGACCTGAGCAAGGGTGTTACATCCCATCCTAATCCTCTTTAACATAATCTAATCTTGCCTCATTAACCACAGGCAGAGATTAGGATTTACAACACATAGGAAAATCATATCAATCGCAAAATGAAGGACAACACACAATACTGGGAATCACGGCCTAACCAACTGACACATATTTCAGGAGGACACAGTTCAATCCATGACAGTGCCGACTTAGTTTTCTTGATCAGTGTAGGCAAAGTTTTTCTCATAACAGCACCATCTGGTCCTCTAATTCACGACATCCTCTCTCTCCCTTCAGGGATTCCTGGGACAAGAAAGCAGAGTACCCAATTCCCCTATGGCCACATGTTATTGAAGCCACAATCCTGGGTGCTGTACCACATATATATGATTGCCCAGGAGAATTCTGGACTAAATCTCCCTTATCAGGTTATCTCTAGATAAGAATTGTCTTTTCAAATTTTAACTCCTTGTTCTTCGACAGCTCTAAGGTGAACTCAAGCTCTTTGTATCAAATATAAAAGGAAAATTAAGAATTATTCATGACTAGAACACAGAGTATGCCTTCTTTACCATGCAGAACTATCTCTGTCTTTCCTGGAGATGCTAGGTAGATCTGTAAATAATTGCATACCATCATCCAGCGAGTGGCTTTGGCATTAGAAAATGACAGAATTATCAACTGAAGCAACAGATGTATATTTAGATTATTGCTTTATAAAAAAGAAGTTCCTTGTATAATTAGCTTTTAATTGAAGCCACTTAAAACTGTGAGAACCTTTAATATACCTTACAGATGGACTGTAGGAGTTGATGCTGAAAATAATATATAAATATATGATGTTTGAAGTGTGTCATTTGCACAAAGTGACTATGATAAACCTTTTTTTAGGAATCACACAATAGAGGCAACTGTGGCTGGCAGTAGGAGGCATTAAGTGAAAAGAAGGTTATTTTAGAAACACACCTACTCTTAAAACCATGACCCTCACCACTTCTCTCTATATAAAGAACAAGGAGGCTTAATTTAGAACTATAAAAGTAGATTATTATTAGACCCCAGTTTTGGTTTTGTTTTTTTTCTTTTCAACTGTTATTCTTGTCAACCAGTATTAAATATGAATGACACAGAAACTTGTGAGAATTGTCCTTTGGAGTATTGTAATATAAGCAGGGATAATCACTGGTAATTATGATTTCAAAAGGAAATATTAAAATTATAACACCTTTTGAACTACCTTAGAGACTAAATTAAGAGAATTGAAAAATACAACCCAAGGGAAATAGAATCCTTAATATAGCCTAGGGTTTTTTAAACTTCCGTTTGAATAAGACTACATACAAAATCTTTTATAAACTTTGGTAAGTGGTTTTAGGAACATTTAAAATTATATTGCAAAATAGTGACTACTAATCAAATAATTGGCAATAATACCACAAGGGTCTAGTAAGTCACTTCAAATCTCTTGCTTTTCCTATTCTTTCCTCATATCAAAAAGATTTAATGTTTCCTTAACATAAACATGGCTGAGAATGATTTTTAAATATTTAAGCATTTTGGTTGTTTCTACCAAAAGCACTATATAAAGCCTGAGTTAAGAGTGTAGTGGTTAAGAGTACTGACGCTGGAATTAGCCTGCTTGGGTTCAAATCTTGGTAAAACTACTACTTACAGGCTTTGTGATGATCCTAGAAATACAATTAGCCTCTATAAGCCTCCATTCTGTCATTTGTGAAATGCAATAATTATAGCACCACAAGGAGTTGTTTTACAACTCAAATAAGATAACTCATGAAAAACACTTAGTCCAATGCTTGCCATGTAATAGACACTCAAATAATGCTATATCATTGTTGTTTTTAATAGTTATTATTCTTAAAGGTGGCAATTATATACCTATAACTGTAGATGTGTAAGCTTTTGAAATTATTTGCCTGTTTATATTAATTGGATGTCTTTTAAATAGTAGTTCTGTCAGGAAGTATAAAAGTTCTTCAATTACCACATATTTCTTTATCTTGAATAGTCACGGACTGCTATGTTTGACTTTGTTAACTTCTGAGGATTATAGCTTCAGAAGGAAAAAAAAAGTTTCTGTAGTTTCAATTCAATTTGGCAAACACTTTGAGCAGCTATCTATTGTGTGTCAGACAATATGCTAGAGATTTCAAAGGAAACCAAGATGAGTAAAAAAGTACAAGCTCTTTAGGAATTTACAGTCTAGTAGAATGGATGAGATAAGAACACAAACACTATAATAATATAAGATACAGGAAGATTACTTCTGTGGGGTTTACAAGTAGAGATCATATCATGATTGTAGGTATCTAAAAAGAATTCACGAAGGAGAAAGGAAAGATAACAATTTAACAAAAGGACTTTGGGAGAGCATTTAAAGTTCAAGAATAGCATGAATCATGTTACAAAGACAGAGGGTTTCTTTGGAAAATGGTGAGTAGTTCAGTCTGGCTGGTGTTAGCATACTTCTAGCAGTAATGGAACAGTGGGGTGGGCCAAGCTGACACCTAATAGATCATACTGAGTTTTGGATGAACTACAACAAAATATGTTTTCAAATATTGAGTTATAGCTGTGTTCAAATGAAAAACAGGAAGATACTTAGGTAACAGAAATGGAGGAAAAATCAGAGCCAAAGCTATAAGGGGAAGCTGATGATTCAGCAGCCTGTAGGAGTTTCAGACCATATGTAAGCCTTACGTGTTGGAGGCTGAGATTCTAAACCCCTCTTGATGATATTGACAAGGCTCCCTCCCATACAAGTAGTGATGCTATATCCAAGCCTCCTGCAATCCTGGCACCATCTTTCTGCCCTGGTCTCATGGACTAGAAAAACTTTTTACACCCTCATGTGTAGGATGTGTGTAAGAAATTTGCAGTCTGTCTGTACAAGGCTTTAAGGCAGGGAGAGAAAAGTTGTTGCCTAACCTGAATCATAGACAGAAGGAATCAACATAAAAATTAGCATAAAGTGGTCCAGGATCATTGAACTGCCTAAGATCCCCCCAGGGGAATATACTCAAAAGTAGTCTCTAACAACTCTTTCACCAGCCAGGGACTTTAGGCCCCCCACCAAAATAAATCCCACTGAATACAGGTTTGCAATGATTATCTATATCATGAGACAAAATACCATGAGGGAGAATCAGCAAATGCAGCTATAAGGATAATTAGCAATGCAAGAAGTAAAAATAATAGAAAATATCAAACTATAAAATATTTGTTGAAAATAATTTAAGAGATGAAATAAAGAAAATAAATCACAATTAAAGAATGGAAAACTATGAAAAGGATTAAATGGAATTTCTGTAAGTGAAAAATACTGTCATTGATAACAATGAATAGAATCATTAGCCAGTTAGACACAGTTGAAGAAGGAATTATTGATCTGGAAGCCAGAATAGATAGATAAAGAAATGGAAATATAAAATGAAATTAAAATAAGAAAGCCTGGCGTGTGTTTAATAGGATTTCCAGAAAGAGGCAATGAAGAGATTGAGTGAGAGGCAATATTTTATGAGCTAGTGCATGGGAATTTTCCAAAGTTGAAGACAGATAAGATACTCAGATTATAAAAAAGTTTCCCAAATCCCAAGCAGAGTAAATAAAAGCAAATACACATAATCTTAATCTGCATTATACCTAGAACAAAAACAAAAAACTTAATGCCACCACAAATTAAAGATTGATATCTGTCAAAGAATGGGTATTTGACTAACAGCAAACTTTCCAACAGTAATAAAAAAGGCACTAAAATCACAATTTGAAAATGCTAAGGAGAAGATAAAACCATCCCCATCTAAAAGATCAATCAAAAGTAAGGTAGGTGAAAAAAAGTAAGTCAAAATTGAAATAGTCGTTCATAGAACCTTACTAAAATAATCATTAAAAGATTAGGAAAAAAAAAAGGAAAATTCACCCAGAAAAAAAGGAATAGAATGAAAGAAGCAAATATGAAGAAGCAATAGTTAATAAAGAAATTGGTTACAAATATTATTATCTTAAAAATCAGTAATAGTAATAATAGTAGGGACAATTTGAGGAATTCAAAACAGGATGGATTAAAATACTAAACAGCAATAAAGCTGAAAGAGTACAAGTAATTTTTCTAACTGAATAGAAGTGGAGCCCTGGTGGTACAATTGTTAAGAGCTCAGCTGCTAACAAAAAGGTAGGAAATTTAAAAAGAAATAGTGGTTGAGTAGGGTTGAGGTAGATAAAGTGAGATCGTAAGACCAAAGATTGGAATCAAAACTTGGAGCCGTATTTGAAGGGTCTTATAAGTCAAACTGCTGAGGCTGTTTTTGATTTGATATGGAATTGGAGGGATTTTTTTGGTAGTGGTTTTGTTTTGTTTTTAAGCAGGGAAGAGAGAGGTTCAGAAGTGTAAAAGATAGCATAGTTTGGCACAGAGGAAGACTCAGCAAGACAAGTTAGGAGACTATTATAATGAGTGAGATGAATGAACCAGGATCTATCTCACATCCATAGGTAAAAAGGATAAATACGAGAAACATTACTGAGCTAATATTTAGAGGAGCTGGAAATTGAGGATGTGGAGAAGAGGAGGAAAACATTCACTGAATATCAGCCATGTTCTAAGTTTCCTACCCATTGCTTTAATCTCGATCCTTGTATTAACTCATAATAACAAACATGATATTTGCTTCTTTTTACAGATGAATCAATCTAATAATCCTAGGAGAGAGGTAATAATTTGCCTAGTGATCCTATGTAGTAAGCAGTAAAACCACAATTTAAACACAAGTTTTATGACTCCGGCTGCTCTTTAAACTTAACATACTAGCAAGATTTCCACAGAGTAGGTAATTAGCAAATTTAATATGTAACTTACAGGGTTGTGAGGTAGAAACCAGATCTCATGCTTATAACGTCACTGATTTTGAAGAGAAACAGAGAAGACAGTAGTTGAAAGAAGTATAAATATGGGAAGTTGGTTTTTAAATAAGATAAACAACATCAGACTATATTTTTCACAGAGGGCAAGATTGAAGAAAGGATTGGATTCAAAATCATAAAAGGAGGGGGCTACCAGGTGGTGCAAATAGTTAACGAGCCCAGCTGCTTCCCGAAAGGTTGGTGTTTGGCGTCTTGGAAGAAAGGTTAGGTGATTTACTTCCCAAAAAATCAGCCACTGAAAACCCTTTGGAGCACAATTCTTCTCTGACACAGATAGGGTCGTCATTAGTAGGAATCGACTCAATGGTAACTGTTTTTTATCTTAATGAAGAAGGACATTTCTTTCATAGAGATAAAAATATAGAAGGACAGGTAGAATGCAAGTAAAGGACAATTTGAAATGGGGAAAAGATAAAGTGGACAAACCCAATTTGGACTCAACTACTTCATAATCCAGAGAAGAGACAAACAGCCTAGCAGATAATACATGGATTTGCCATTCTAGATGAAGGTAGCAAAAGGATAGACGTGAGGTAAGAAATTTTAAAGTGTGCCTGTATTGTGAAGGGAGGATCAAGAAAGTGGAAATTGCCTTTCAACTAAATATGCTATTGATGGAAATATATCTTATCCAAACACTGTATCCTCTTTATAGATGCTAGTAATAGTCCACACCAGTGTATAAAAATATTAGAATATATTTGCTCTGGGTGCTGTCTTCTAACATACCAGGAAGGATGCTAATTAGTACCAGCTGTGAGGGCTGGTGTTGTGATCTAGACACCTGTCTGCTAAAAGCTGGACTGAGAATAGCTCACTCCACATAAGCCTGCTAAGCAGCTGTCAGGTGGCAATGACGTTAATTTACTACTAACTCTGGCCAGATTTGGTGCTGACCCAGAGGTGAAAGACTGGCTTTCCTGTCTCTGAGTACTTGAGGCATTCAGTGCCTTCTGTATCTATTTTATTACAAACAGAAAACATGTCTACATGCTTTATTCCTCAAGATTCAGGTCAGTGTTGTGATTCTTTTGTTTGAGAGGAAGGCTAAGTTAGATCTGTACAAGTTAGATCTCTCACAGAAATGGGTAAGGATTACCAAAATAATAAATGTCTGATTTGAAGCAGTCAGATATTGTTTACCTTGACAAGCAAGGTAAACCATTGCTGCATTCAATTCCTAATGGGGAACAATTTAAATCTTCTACAGCTTTGAGTGTTACAGCTGTGATTTATATCACTGGCAAAACACTAAAGACTGAATTTTAGGTTTTTTTTTTGTTTGTTTGTTGTTTTTAAGATTAGATCCTATTAACTTCATTACGCTTCAAAATTTTCTTCATATTCCACCTACTGAACCAGATACCTTCCAGCTCAGAGGCTACACTGTCTCTTTAAGGCAGGTAGTTTATTTTATCTCACACTATTTGACAGAAGTCCGGGGTGATGTAAACAGTTAATGCACTGGGCTGCTAACTGAAAGGTTGGAGGTTCAAGTCCACTAAGAAGTGCCTTGGAAGAAAGTCCTGGTGATCTACTTCTGAAAAAATCAGCTATTGAAAACCCTATGGAGCACAGTTCTACTCCAACACACAAGGGTTACCACGAGTCAGAATCAACTATGGCAATTGGTGGTATTTGATACTAGTGTTTGCTATGGACTGTGTTATGAGTGAGTTAGGAAAGCTTTCAAGTGTGTCTGATTTAATCCTAGGACCTAATGTGAGCATAGCAGGAAGTTGACTTATTCATTCATTTAATTAATTCATTCATGTGGTATATTGAGTTATTTCTCTAGGAGCCAGGAATATAACAGTAAACAAAATAGTCCAAGCCTCCTCCTCTATAAGGCTTTTATTATAAAGGAGAGGCAGAAAAATATATAAACAAATAATTATAATTCACTGTGATAAGAACCCAGTATGTATAAGATAAGTGATAGCACAGAGAAGGAATTGATTAACTCTGTTCAGATATTTAGAAGAATCAGGATCAAATCTGAGTGGTTTATAAACACAAAGTAATGAAAGGAAGGAGGATAGACTATCCAGTGCAAAAACATAAAGGCGTGGAGCATATGACCTGAGCAGAAAATCGCAAGTAGTTATCAGTAGCTTAGAAGCAGAGCTGGATTCAGCCTGGTATTCATGGCAAACCAGCTGGCTTCTACTCTGATTGGTAGATGTCCTTTCTGATTGGCCAGTGCTGTGGCTGTATCATGATTAAATACTCTAAAGTCACTTCCACTTAAAGAGAAATGAGCGTTGAGACTAAAAAGATAGGCAAGGGCTCATCACTGACGCCATGCTAATTGTTTGGACTTTAGTCAGTGGTTGATGGCTGCCACTGAGAGGAGACAGGGAAAAAAATGAAAGAAGAAAATGGGAAGAAATAAACTACTTAAATATGTTTTTTAGCACAAAACAATGAAACTAGAGTATGTCTGTGAAGATTTTTATTTTAATAAAATATTTTTAAAGAGTGATAGAGACTAAAGAAAAGTGTAACAGTTGTAAAATATCTACAGTGTCAAAATGACACTTTAGTGAATATATTTTTTGAATTTCTTTTTGATTAGTGAGATTGTCATTCTTTGAAGGACTTGTTGGCCCTGTTTTAATGAAAATGGGAAATAAGAAATTGATAGTTATGCTTATTTCACTTTAACCTTTATATTTTAATTTTTCTGTGGTGTGTTAGTTCTTGATTACTTTATGATCTTTTTTCCATTTTTTTCTTTTTATTGTTATAAAAATATATATACCACAACATTTGCCAATTCAACATTTTCACATGTGCAATTCAGTGATACCAATTACATCAATCATGTTGTGCAACCATCATCAATATACTTTATGATCTTTTGATGAGTTAATTTTATCACAAATTTAGCTATGGGAAGATGAAGATTAACCTTTCAGTAAACAAGCAAAATTATAATGGATCCTTGGTATCTCTTTATCTACTCTTACCTTACCATTCCTCCACATTATAATACGATGATTTTCTTCCCTTAAACTGTAAGGTAAGCATATATGAAAATTGACAGCAGACATCACTGGTCGTCAAACTAATTTAAGTCTTGCAACTTAATAGTCTGTTGTTCTGCTAAAGACTTAGCTGAGAGTTGTTGGTTTTTTTTTTTTTTTAAATACAGCTAAAGTAATCTACTTTCAATCATGCCATAGTAGTCCCTAAAGTTTGGAGATCTTTTCTTAAGCTGAAATTGTTCTTGTGACAATTTTGTTTTTGTTGTTATATAAAGATGTGTTTATATTAAGAGGAAAGGCAAAAACGGTATAAGTTCAGCTTGTTGATAAAAATGGATATTTTGAAGTATTTATAATTTCTCATCTTTGATCACACCTTTCAAAGTATTTTATATTTACTTCAATTAGAAACCTAAATTAATACTCATTTTCCCCAATGTGTTGAATTGTGGATTCTGAGAACTAGAACTGGCAAGACTGTCAAGCTTGCCAAATGGTATATGCTCATTAGTTTTCTGCATTTGGGACGTTTACCCATCTGAGAGTGAGATGCACACAACTTACAGTTTTGAAATGCTCCCAAGTATTGCCAGACTATTTTAAAGTTGACTAACTTTAAATACATTTGCTTGATCAAGATATGTAGAGAAATAATAATGAAGATTCTGATATTTTTATTCTGTTCTTTTGACCATCACAGATTAAAGAACACCTTGCTAAGGGGCAGCGAGTCCTGGCAGGTGATGGGATGTCCCAGGTGACCAAGACACTGTTGGATTTAACTCAGAGGAAAAATTTCTATGCAGGCGATCTTCTGATGTCTGTGGAAATCCTCAGAAATGTGACAGACACGTTTAAAAGGGCAAGTTACATCCCTGCATCTGACGGTGTTCAGGTAAGGGAGACAATCACTTGAAGGAAAGGCCTAGAGAAGATGCAGTCAGTGTTTGGTCCAGAGAAGTCAGTGCAGCCATCTTGGAGGCAGCCTAGACTAGAGGGAGAGAGCGCTCAGTCCTCCAGGGGAGACATCTGATTTGTGCTTAGTGTGAGCTCTGGAAATAATCTCATTTCCCTTAGTCATTTCGTACCTCAGTGTCCTCAAACCATAAAATGCAGATAATACACCTCAAGGAGATACTGAATAAGAATATCAGACACATGAAGTGCTTTGAGCCCTCAGATAAAAGGCGCTATAGCAAATTCAAGGTGGTATCATGGATGTTTTAGTCTCACATTTAATATCACCATCTTGCCATAGGAGACTATTAACAGTACATTAAGCATAATGAAAGCCGATTAACCGTAGCATGCAAAGAAGCCATTATTTAAGGTTTGTTTGAGGTTTGCTCTTACAAGGGGGAAAGCCATATTTAATTTTGTGGAAACTTTGCCTGAAAATATCGGGCACATAGAGAATTGTTCTGAACAGGAAATTCAGTAACTCCTCACAGCATATTCTTCTTGTCAAGGAACACTTTTAGAGCAACATTTATTTCCATAATAAAGTTTAAGTACTCATCCTATTTCAGTAATGCCTTTGCCATTAAAACAAAGCTAGTTGAATGACAAACAGAGCATGTTTAATGCAACTCCAGTTTGCATTTCTGATTAACCGTTTGTGTGCTGTAGGCTAAAATGTACTGCTGCCAGTAATGCTGAGTTGATTTCTGCATTTCCAGCATAATGTTCTTCCTGTATCTCTGCGTAAAGTTCATTAAAATAGAGGTTTGGCAAAACTCCCAGATAGGTATTGTTTTCTTTCAGCCTCCTCTTCATTTGGGAGTTTTATTTGCATTTGCCTTGGGCAATGCAAGCTTCTTATTCTTTTTATTTTGGAGAACTTTGTTTTGTTCTGGAAACCCTGGTGGTGTAGTGGTTAAGAACTATGGCAGCCAACCAAAAGGTCTGCAGTTCAAATCCACCACGCGCTCCTTGGAAACCCTGTGGGGCAGTTCTACTCTGTCCTATAGGGTTGCTGTGAGTCGGAATCGACTTGACAGCAGTGGGTTTTGGGTTTTTTGGTTTTATTTTAATCAGCTATTGAGAGAAAAAGCCTTTTTTAGAATCATGGAATCATTCATAAATAATACTGAGGTCATGACTTGTGGGTTGTTGTGTGCTATCAAGTCAGACTCATAGTGTCCCTGTGTGACAAAGCAGAGCTGCCACATTGGATTTCCTAGGCTGTAAATTTTACAGGCGCAGGTATTTTCTCCCACAGAGTGGCTGGTGGGTTTAAACTGCAGACCTGTCACTTAGCAGCCGAACACTTAACCATTGCGCCACCAGGGCATCTTGACTTGTGGGTAGAGGTACATGTATTTCATTACTTGCTGAAAGTAACTGCTCTGAGAATTATTAGTGTTGAATTGTATATTAATTGTCACTGGTGTTCAGAGGATGCATATTTAATGGTTTTACTGTGGGGGGAAAAGGAAAAGAATACTTTCATTTGAGCATTTTGAAAATGCTTTTCTTTTTCCTTACAAAGAATGAAAAAGTTTTCCAATTTTAAAAATTTAATTAAGTAAGCCAAAGAACAAGTTTCTTCCTGCAGTTCTGAAATACTTCTTTTCATTAGCATTTACATTAAAAAAATAAAATGTGGTGTTCTTGACATAAAATACAGGTATTATTTTCAAATACACATGCACACACACATCTATGTATGTATATATAAATCAGCCACTGTATTTACTGTTCAGACATCAGGCAGACTACTGGACTAAATAATCTCTAGGACCCCTTCCAAGTCTCAAGAGCACAGGGCTTTAAGATGTTTAGGTGCTGAAGTTCAAAAAATTAAGATGACCAGGTTATATTGGGAACATATTGTAATTGAGCTACTCATTAGAGTTCAATGACTCAATAAACAATTAGTTTAACAAAGCACTTAGTCTCGGACATTCATTGGATTGGCTTAAATAGAGCAATTTGGCTGATTATTTTGTTGTCATTTTGCTTAGTCAGAAATAGGCTCCTCCATTTCTATCCTGCTAGCTCCCCAGTCTTCTGTATACGCAAAGTTCCAAGCACGTTGATGTCCTAGTCATTCCCTCACAAATAGCAGCTGCATTTTATAATCTCACTGTCTTTACTAGTGTCTTTCTGACACTTGGAATGCCCTCTTCTTCTGGAATTCTTTCTTTTTCCATCTCTGCCTGTCAAAATCCTAGCCCAACTCTAGCAAGTCTTTCTGAATGCTAGACCATTAAGTCCCTAACTTCATCTGAAAATAATCTTTCTTTCCTCTGAAATCCCAGAGAACTCTGTACTTTTCTTATTCTGATTTCCACAGTTAACTACATATACTGTAACTAGCCAATTGCTGTTGAGTCAGTTCTGACTCAGGGTAACCCCATGTGTTTGGGAGTAGAACTGTGCTCCATAGGGTTTTCAATGACTGATTTTTCAGGAGTAGATCACTAGGTTTTTCTTCTAAGGCGCCCCTGGGTGGACTCAAACTGTCAACTTTTCGGTTAGTAGCCAAGCATGTTAACCATTTAAACCACCCAGGGACTCTACACAAACTATACGTACATTTTTTGTCTTCGTTACTTGATTATCAACTCCAGTTTGTAACCTTAGTTAACATTCTCTGTACCTTAAGTAAACTTCAATCTTCCTTTTCCAAGGACTCTGGGCATTTCTGGTTGGCTATCACCTCAGGTTTAATATGAAATAAACTAAACTCATCTTGAATTTCAGGTTTTCTTGCATTTTCTATTTGTCTTTGTAGAATTACCAGCCCCTAGGCTAGAACCATAACATTGTCTTGACTTTTCCCTTCTCTTCCTTTCCCACTGGGTCAGCCTACACAGCACCTCTTCCATCCATTCTTTCCTCTTTCTTACCATTGCTGTTATACTAATTCAATCTCTAATTACCTTAGCCTACATTATTCCCTTGGCCTCAATCCTTTTATTTTCTTTCTCATCTTTATCTACACCCCCATCATCTTATATGCTATGGTCCTATTAGTTGTTCTAATAGCTCCCTACTGAGAAACCTTAAGGGGAGCTTCAGGGCCTCTGGAAGGGCAACCCAAATTCTTTAGCTTGGCTTCTAGTGCATTGTATAATATGTTGGTTACCTACCTCTCTAGCTGCATGCATGTGTTTCTCTTCCTTTCAGAGACCATACATGAGCTAAATTAACCACTTCCTGCCTCTTGAATGCCCTATATGTTCTTGGCTTTGCATCTTTGCTTCCTCTGTGATTTCAGCCTGGCTTGGTCTATCCAGTCTCTGAAAGTAATCTCTTGGTCCTCTGGGCTTCTGAATTCCAGTAGCACCACCTTTGCTGTTACTCTTTGTATTTTGTATTATTAGCGGTCATAAGTAAGTCTTTAAGGTGGAAGAAACTTTCCTGACCCATCTTTGTACCCCTGTCCAGCTCCAGCCCACTCCTCCAAACAAGATTTAGCACAAAAACTTTGACTATAGAGGGTGTTCAACAAGTATTTTATGAATTAATTAAGTAGCAACAAAATTAATAATCACATAGGTACCACAGAGCTTTTTCAACATTTCTTTCACTGGGAAATGATGAGCAAATATTAAAGAAAGATTAACTAAAAATATTTCGGGAGAGTATGTTCTTTTAAATGTAGCCATGTGTAAAGCATTTTATCTAAAATGCCCAGTAATGCTGGAAATACTGGATTCAATAAAAGATTCATTTGATACACTGATGAAGGATACAGAATAGCCACAAACTTCACTGACATGATTCATCCCAACACATGAGGTCCTTCTAATTGCTGAAATGACTCCTATGTAATAATCATTTCCAGAAGGTAAGGTCCCTCTTCCCCTTTGGAGAAAATCTATCCATGGAAAGTTTCATTTTGCAAGGCTTCTAAATCTCACTAAGACATTCTTCATGTAGATTTCATTCTTACATTTTTATGCCATCTATATCTATTCAATAATCATAGTTTAGGACATGAGAAATTTTCATAAGTGAGTTTAAATGAACAAACTCATGGAACTTCATATTTAACTGTATATTTTAAAATTATATAAATTATTATTTTTGCCTCCCCTCCAATCAACTCACAGCAATTTTTTTAATGGTAGTACGTTTTTCTTCCTTTCTATTCTTTCTTTTTAGTAAGTGTGGCTTGACAACTTCATAAAGCAGACTGCTGTTTTAGCTTAAAAATACCAGTTGCCAGCGAGTCAGTTCTGACTCATGTTGACCTCATGTGTATAAGAGTAGAACTGACATAGAATTTTCAGTGGCTGCTTTTTCAGAAGTAAATCACCAAGACTTTCATCGGAGATGCTCTGGAAACACCCAACCTTTCTGTTAACAGCCGAGCGTTAACCGTTTGCACCACCCAGGGACTCTATTTTCAGCTTAAGGAATCAATAAAATTATGAAGTTAATGTTCCCCCTAATTATTCACTTTAGTGAGAGACAGCATCACTCACTGAAAGATTGGCAGTTCGAACCCACCCAGAGGTGCTTGAAGACCCTATGGAGTAGTTCTGTTCTGCACACATGGGGTCTCCATGAGTCGGAATGACTTGACAGCAACTAACAACAACAGCCTGAATCTGGTGATCTTAGAATAGATGTCCTCTTCTGTACGTAAGACAAATAATTTACTGCCATTAACAACTGAGAAAATAGGAAGCCAAAAAATAACTCGCACATTTTTAAAAATCAGTGTAGTATGTAGCTTTTCCTTATCTAATGAAGGTAATTAGGACTTTAAAACTTATTAGTGTAGATTGTCATAAGAAAAAAAAATTGTAATTGCCATTAGTTTCATTGAAAAATTCATGGCTTGAGCCCCAAAAGTATTGCTTTGCTAAGTCAATACCAAATTCTATTTAAATGGGCACAATTACTTTAATAAGTGACAAAGGTTTAAATAAAGTAAGACCCTTTGTCTTCATTTATTACTGTGTCTGCCAGAAGCCATTCAGCTCTTTGGCAGCTGTTACATATTAAGATTATGCTCACCATCCGAGCATACATATGATACCCATTGTTTGTTTGTTTTTTTATAATTTATTTTTGTTGTTATTGAGAATTTACACAACAGAACATACACCAATGCAACAATTTCTACAGCTAAAATTCAGTGACACTGATTATATTCTTTGAGTTGTACAACGGTTCTTACCCTCATTTTCCAAGTTGTTCCTCCCGCATTAACATAAACTCACTGCCCCCTAAGGTTTCTATTTAATTTTTCAAGTTGCTGTTGTCAATTTGATCCCATACAGATAGTTCTTAAAAGACTACAGTGCTTGAGGCAGACATTTTTTACTAGTTAAGCTAACTATTGTTTGTCTTTAAGAAGACTTCAGGGATTATATTTGGTTTAAGGTTTAAAGATTATCTCAGGGCAGTAGCTTCAGGCGTTCATCCAGCCTCCATGGCTTCAAAAAGTCTGCATTCCATAAGAATTTTAAGTTCTATTCTGCTTTTCCACCTTTTGATCAGAATCCTTGTATAGAATCTTTGATGAAAATGTTCAGTAGTGGTAGTCAGGCACCATCCATTTCTTCTGGGCTCATGACAAGGGAAGCAGTTGTTCCTGGAAGCAACTGACCACACATTCCATTTTCTCCTCCTATTCCTGACTCTCCTTCTCCCTCTGTTGCTCGAGACAAATAGGGGCCAGTTGTTGTACCTTGAATGGCCACTTGCAAGCTTTTAAGACCCCAGGCACTTCATAATGAACTAGGAGGAAAACGGAAACACCAAACATATTATTAGGCCAATTAACTGGGATATCCCATGAAACCATGACCCTAAACCTCCAAACCAAGGAAACAAATCCCGTGAGGTTTCTGGTTGTACATAAGCAGCTTCAATAGCTTTTTATTTTCTCTTTAGATCATTGTTTTAGATATATCTATCACATAACTTTTGCCAATTCCTCATTGTTTCTTTTTAATCCTATAAACTTGACATAGACCAGGGTAAAATAAAACTAAATAAAAAAGAAAACAAAGAAAGTAATTTATGGGATTTTCGCTATAATGAACTAGCTACCCGGTAGATCTCTAGGAGAAGAATTTAATGCAACATGTGCCGTTATACCCCCTGCAGAAGCGCAGGCTGTGGTTTTGCTGTGTTCTGTTGCTAGGTCATAAAATGAGCCTTCTCATAAAGTCACGTTCTTCTAACCTGAAAGGACCCATCTCTGGATATGACTATGAGACTGTGTTTCATTGAGTTTTAGACACTACCAACTATAATACACACCATTATTTTATGTCCCTCTAAGAAGAAAAAATACTGCATGTTTAACTGTGACACAGTGCTAAGATGCTACTAATTTCTTGACTAATCCTGATTTTTGAAATACTAAAATTTAAAAAAAAAGTGTAATTGTATATCTTAGAATGATGAGACATAGGTAATTTTTTTTAAACTGGTAGAACAGATATTCCAAGAGCCTTTTCCTTTCAGGCTTATTATTTTCCAAACTTTGGGACTTTGTCATATATCCAGGACTCTACTTGTGTTAGCTACGGGGAATATCCTTCTCTTTTCCAATCTTTCACATGTTCCTTCAAGGTCCAGCTGAAAAACAATTTTTTCTCAAAAGTCTTTCCACCAAATCCCAGACAGAAATTAAATTTTTTTTTTTACTTCTGTGATCTTTTGAAACTTTGTAAATATCCCTCTTATAGCACTGTTTCATAGAACATTTTAAGTATTTGTTCCTAGGTCTTCCTGCAGCCATAAATTTAAAGCCCCTTGAGATACTATTATGTCTCTGTCCCTAGGGCTTACCCTAAAAACCCAAACCTGTTACTGTCAAATTGATTCTCACTCACAGCGACCCTATAGGACAGAGTAGAACTGCCTTGTAGGGTTTCCAAGTAGCGGCTGGTGGATTTGAACTGCCAATCTTTTGTTTAGCAGCCAAACGCTTAACAGTGGTGCCACCAGAGCCCCACAATTAATGAATGAATGTGAGTAACATAGTGATGTTCGGGGAATCCACATTGCTTCACAAAACGTAAGAAAACTACTCATTGAACATCCTTTTGAGACAGAAAGGGAGGGAAAAATGAAGGGAGGCAGAGAGAAAGTAAGAGCAAGAGAGAGAAGACTTGACTTTAATTTTTTTTTAACTTCTGTAAAAATTTATATTAGTCTCATTCTATCAATAAAGGATTGAGTTTATGCCACCTGCACCAGGAACTATAAAAAAGAGATATCAGTGCTTATATTACAGGGTTGTTGTCAGGTTTAGAAATAATACATGCTAAATATGTAACACATACATAATAATATGTGTTAACACTTGGAACATAGTTAATACTCACTAATGCCATTATTGTTAGCATTGTAACTCTTAATGTGAAAATAAAAGATAGGCCTTGCTGTCAAACTGATCACTAATTATTGAAGAAAAAAAAAATCACATAAAGCTAGATTATGGTAATGAGGTAGAGAGATATGTGTACAGTATGTCTCATTTCTAGGAATTCTAGAAAGACAGAGGCCTGAACTGTAGGAGCAACAAAAAAGGCTTTATGGGAGAGTTAGGACTTGAGATAGAATTTGGAGAAGCAAGCTAGGCATAGAAACACTGAATAAATAGTTGAACGGTACAATCAAAAGAATGTTAGAAAGTGCAGATCACGAAGACAAGAAGGTTAAGGTAAAAGAGAAGAGTTTGGACTTGATTTTCTATAGACAAGGTTACTAAATGCAAGTGGTGTTATTGGAACGATGGCTGGCAGAGGTAGAAAACGTGGATTGGTGAATAAAGGAATCTTGGGGGCAAGGAAACCCATGGAGAGGCTATGATAGTGATCCAAAGGAAAGAAGAAAGCATATTTTACTGACAGTGGATCAGAAAAGGTAGAGAGACCTCTCAGTGGAATGAAAGGCTGGTCCTTGAGACAGTTTAGATGGGGAGAATAAAAAAAGAAGATATTTAAAGGATACATATCTGGAGGTATCCATGGAGACTCGTAGGGAGCTGTGTCTCTGAAACACTTTCTCACCACTCAGCTGAATGCAAGGACCAGCCTCTACTTAGTTGTCCTCTTCTCTGCCAAAACTGTGGGTCTCAGTCAGTGTTGGCTAAAGATTTTTGACTGTGCCTCACTGTACGAAACAGCAGTTTAGATCAATTTATAGTTGAAAACTGAAGTTTTAGAAAATAATACTTACTCTTATGATAGCAAAGCACTCTATTTTCTATTCTTTTTTATTTCATTACAAAAAGTCGGTCATGGTCCTCAACATTTGAAAAACACGTTTTTAGCTGACACTTTCCTTAGGTTTGTAAAATTTATTTTTCAATAGTTGAGATTAAGTAGGAAGCTCAAACTTCAGTTTCTATTTTTTTTCCTTAAATGTAGACTATATTCTAAATAAAGTATTTCAGAGTGGGTGAATTGAAAGCAGAGGTAGTGATTTCAGCTAAGTCCAGCATATTCTGTCCTAAAACACTTGATGAGCAAGTTATGCATGTTGCACTGTGGAGCTTTCCTTTGTGACCATGAATAGTGTTAGTTTGCCCAGTGAGGACCCTTGAGTATTATTTCTTCTGTGGCTTCAGTGCCAGACACTTTTACCTTTTGCATACAGTAGAGTAGGTTGATGATTGTGAGAGCAAGTATCACTATGATAATATATAATCCCATCATATAATGATAAACCTCATCTGTGGAAGCAGTATCTACTTCATAAAGGGTTGATGTGGGGATTAAATTATCTATGTAAAACAGTTACACAGTACCTGGCATATAGTAAGAGCTCAATAAATGTAGCCACAATTATTAGCTGTGAAGGTGAGATTCTGATAGAGCAAAAACCTAGAGTCTGGACAACAGTCAGCTGGTGCCAGAGCTGCTGTGTATTTTTGGTATCTCTCTCGCCAAGCAAAGAAGTTCAGATATTTCTCATGGCACTACCTAAGGAAGTAGGTACTCCTTTTTTGTTACTTGCTAAAAAGAAGAAGAAAAGGTGAGGTGCCAGGGAATGGGAGGCAGAAAAGATGCAGTAGTCCTCATGGAAGAAACTGCAGGGCCATTTTGAAGTTACAGATCAAGTGGGTGAGGACAGTTGCTTAAATAAATCAAGATCTAGGTTTCCTGGCTCAGTGGGAACCAAGTCATGTACAGGAAAGTAACTCCCAGCTCACCATCACTTCCTCAAGTCATCAGTGGCTGCTGTTTTCAATGCTTAACAGCCTGAGAGGATTCCCTATTGTTTCTCTGTGGTAGAGAGAACCTTGAATAACTAACATCTCTTTCTAGGTATTGTTTAAGCCTTGCCTTTATTATAAATGTGAAAATAAGAAAATTAACATCAAACAATTTCCTTAAATGGGAAATTAAAATGTTAATCCACAAGTCTTTCTTTACAAATCAACATTATTAAATCCTACCAAGAACAAACTTAGAAGGTGGCTGTTTGCTGAGAAGAGCTAACAGTATCCATAAAAGATTGGAAAAATGCATTAACAGTCAAGTGGGAAGAGGAAAACAGGCAAAGAGGTTTTAGAATGTGTACAGAGCAGCCTATCACCCTGTAAATACCATGTCATGTAAATGAACGATTTGTTTGAACTAAAAAAAAAAAAAAAACTACAAAACATCTAATAGGTAGTGTCACCTTTTCAGAATCCCCCATTATTTCCTTCAGCATCAAGAAAATAATTGAGATTTGTGTTAGAATATTGTACAGGTAGATTTCTATTGTGATTCCATTTATTATCAAATATTTTTCTTTTTAAAGCTTATTGGAGAATCTTGAAGGGCTGTGAGAGTTGCCCTTTAGGGAAGGTGTGGACCAGCTGTCTTCCCCCAGCTCAGAATCCATTGTTGCTGCTGCATGCTGAGTGTCTCAGGGGTAAATTTGTGATGTCTGTGTGTCTTGCAGGTGGTAGCCCTCGTGTGTGTCAGCCAGGCCTGCTCAGACTTGGGGATTCATTGCCTTACTTTAGAGGCACCCTGTCTGAATTCGATGATGATTTTCTTTCACTTGGTTATGTTTTTATAATGTTGGTTGCTCTTCCAGCCTGCCTCTTGGGGAATACTCATTTTAGCATATATAACCATACTAGTATCACTACTTTTTTTTTTTTTTAACTTTTTATTTGTAAATAAGGAGTGGAGAGTAGCATCAAGCTCATGCCTCAAAGCACTGAAGATTGGATGACTTCTTTTTTCCTCATTAGCCTGTCCCCAGACACTGCATCTCAGAGAAGACTCCCTCTGCCACCCTTTCATGAAGTCCTTGATCCCAAGGACTGGTAGCTTTGTGTAAAAAATTGCCCATCCACATTATTCGGAAACCCTGCAGGTCAGACTGTCTTACATCATGGCAGAACAGTGAGATTAGTGTGAAAGACAGCCAGTGATTCCTGGAACCATGTTCTTACGTTGTTTTCAAAATGAGTCAGAGCTGCTATGACATTTCTGACTAAAAGAAAAAAAAAAACATGTCCTTTAAGTCTCTGTGCTTTTCGTAAACTAGAGAATATTAGGGGATACTCTTTTCAGTAATCTGCCCTCACATTTCTCTAGGTCTGGCAGTTTGCAGTGGTTCAGCTCGGACAGTTCAGCCCTGCTGTCAGGGGCCCTATTTCATGTCATCAGCTTGCTGTGGTTGCCACTACTGAGCTTGGTACCCAGTCTTACAGATAAGCACCTGCCCTTTGTCCCCCAGTTTTCCAGTAGCTCAGTTTCTTATCTCTGAATCATATTCTCCATATGTCTTGATCCCTGATACCTGCTAGGGAGTCTTCTACCTCCTAAATCCTTGATGAAGCCCAAATAGTTTTTAATTGCCAATGACCAGTTCATCTGCTGCTTGGGTAGTTGAACTGAGTAAGGGATCTAGCATTGTGACTCTTTGTCCTGATTGATTATGAGTTATTTTGCCTATTTACATGTTACAAAAAAACAGTTGAAGCACTATTTAGGGGTTATTTATTTATTTTAAATAAATACATTAGAACAAACTGAAAACTATTCATGTAATAAAGTTGCTGGTACTCAGTTTTTCCTATATGCTTTCTTAAATAGAAGACTAAAAAGTAGAGTTCCAGCCAGCAAAGGGAATGAGACATCTCTTACCCATGATTTACTTAATCTATGATCTAGGTGTGCCCAAGGTCTTGTATATCACACATGCAAATGTCATCAACCATGTGCATTGAGACTGGAAAAAAAAAAAATTCTTGAGAGCTGCTGCGCTATATCTTGAGCTCTCTTTGGATTTTTAAATGTCTGGCCTGTCTCCTCTGGCTTAATCTCCCCAGTAGAGAGTCTTCTTTCTGAATTCATTTCATTCTGTTATCTGCCACTCCTGCTTCTCTTCCTACCTCCTGATCTCTTTTACTTACTCCTCTTCCTCTCTAGTGTTCCTCAGTTTTTATCCTTGACTTCATCCCATTTGGTAATCTGATTTTTTTCCCCAAAAAAAGTTTTAGTTTTCAACTAGAACAAATGATTCACAGATATCTACCTTTTGAGTTTCAGGCTTGTAATTCTAAGTGTCTACTGGGCTTCACTTAGCTGTATTGTAGATTCCTCATGGTCAACTTGAAGGAAACTAAGCTCACCATCTCCCATCTCAACCCTACGGTTTCTTCTGTGGTATTCAGATGACTAACTGCATCACCAGCCGAAATTACCTAAACGAGAAGCCAAAGGCTGCTTTTCAATTCTACGCTTTCCCTCCTGTGCAGTCTGTCATCATGCTATGCTGTTTCCCTGAACCAAGCTACCATCATCTTTTGCCCAGCTAATTGAGACAGACCATGATCCCTGTTTTCACTCTTACTCTATTCTTCACTCAGGAGCCAAAGACCATATTTTATTTTTAATGAAACCCGTGTTGTATAAACATGCTGGGATCAAGGCTTCATCTGATCTTACTTATACCTATCTTATTAATTCTGTATTAATATTCTGCACCTCTCTTCCCAATTCCTCTATTCAAGAGCACTCTACCTCCACCAGCTTTCCTTCTGCTCCTCAAACTTGTCCAGATTGTCTTCTTCCCAGGGACTGTGCACTTTCTCTTCTCATTTTGTTCTGGAACTCTCTTCCTCCTGCCTTCCCCTTCTGCCTCCTTCATTCTGCTATCAGCTCAAATGTCAACTCCTTAGAAAGGTCTTTCTGCTGACTACCCCATCTAAAATAGCTTTACACATACATACTCTTAGACCCTGACCCAGTCACTCTCTGTCCCTATAAACAATTTACTTTTGTATCACTATCTGAAATAATTTTTGCATTTGTTTACTTATTTATTGCCTCTTATCATCTGCCTGAATGTAAGCTCCATTAGGGCAGGAACCTTCATGTGCATCTTGTTGGCTGGTGTATCCCCAGCACTTAGAACAATTCCAAGCATATAGTAAAGACCAAACCAAACCTACTGCCGTTGAATCGATTCCAACTCTTTGCAACCCTATAGGACAGAGTTGAACTGCCCCATAGGGTTTCCAAGGCTGTAATCCTTATGTAAGCAGACTGCCACATCTTTCTCAAACTGAGTGGTTGGTGAGTTCTAACCACTGACCTTTTGGTTAGCAGCCAAGAGCTTTAACCACTGCATCACTAGGGCTAATTAAGTATATAGTAGGTGCTCAAAAAATGCTTCTCAAATAAATGGGTAGATTTCTGTTTTTCAGATATTTTCCATGTCTTTCTTGCCTTTCCATTTCCACCTCCAATCGTCTACTTCAGGCCTTCATAATCTCTACTTTCGGCTATTGATAAAGCTCCCATAGTGCTATTTCTTTCTCCAATGTTTATCTATCTTTGGAAATCCCTTCCACTTGCTGCCTGGGCTATATTTTTATAATTCACCTTATGATATTCTTGTGCTGAACAAATCTGCATTCCTGCCACCAAATGCATTCTGCCAGGAGGTGGGGGGATGGACAGTAAGAATAATAGTGGTGCATAGCTATGGTTAAGCTGTATGGCAAAAAATGAGCTGTGTGCTTCTGGAGGAGGAAGCCCCTTTCTTGATTGCTGCCGTGTCTAACCCTGAGGATAAGGGTCAGACATCCACAGCTGCTTCCTCTTCATTCTTTAGGCCCTGCAGCTTCTCAAAAGTATGAATCTGTGCTCAAGGATGGCCTTGAGACTTTAGAAGGCCATTTCAAATAGGAAAAGCTTGATCCCGTGTTTGCTCAGGATAGCCAGTTTTCTTGTAAAAATGTGTCATATCTCCTTCCCTGGACTTAGTGAAAACCCTGGTGACATTGAGCATCGTGAGGGAAGGTTTAATGTGAAGAGAAGGCAGAAAGTGACACCTATGGAAGTCACTGTGAAGTTTGGTTAAAAAAAAAAAAGACTAGAAGATTTTCTTGTCATTCTTATGATGGACACGCTGGAGACAGGTTTCCTGTGCAGGTCTCTGTGTTGGCATTTCTGAACATCCTGCATTTAGCGTTTCCTTTAAGGCAGGACGATCATTTATTGTTTTATTTTAATTCCCCCAATGACTAGTGCCATTGCCATACACACAGTAGGCACTCAATTAATTGTAAATATTTGAGTGTCTGCATTTTGCTGTGCCTTGTGCTTTGCACTGAGGGCATAACAGTGATAAAATCAAAATAATCCCCACTAGATTATAGACTAAGGAGCCCTGGCAGCTCAGTGGTTATGTGCTCAGCTGCTAACCAAAAGGGTGGTGGTCCAAACCCACCCAGCATGTCTGTGAGAGAAAAGACTTGGCAATCTGCTCCCAAAAAGATTACAGCCTAGGAGACCCTATCGGGCAGTTCTACCCTATCATACAGGGTTGCTATGAGTTGGAATCAACTCAGTGGCACACAACAACGGATTACAGACTGGTAGAAGAACAAGCACTAAACCAATCATCGTGGAAATAAGTCATAATTAAAACTGTGATATATATCACAAGAAGACTACACAGCACAATGAGGGGAAAAATATAAGGAGACACAGTGGTGGTGGTGGTTGTCAGGCAAATGCTTTTGGAGGAAATGGCATCTAAACCTAGATAAGAAGGAGAAAAAAGTTATCTAAATAAAGTCTGTGCATAGAGCAGTCCATGAAAGGGGACATCATATATTTATAGGTCTGTAGACAGGGAAGAAAAGAGTTTGGAATGTTTGTAGAAGGCCAATGGCCCTACAGTATAGAGAGTATGAGGCAGAATAGTAAATGATAAGAGTTGGAGAGTAGCAAGGAGTTGGATCATGCATGGCCTTGTGGCCATCACCTGATCTCTGAATTGGGGAGCCATTGTTTTTCACATGCTCTGCATCCTTATCCTAATGGCTTGTCCCTGCTTCCTTGTTTAGCCTTTAAGCCTTTCTTATGGATCCCCCTGTATTTCTAGTCGAGACCACCAAAATTCTTTCAAACCTTCAGCTCTGTATTATTAAATCTTATTCCTTAGGGCTTGTCTTTGTTTCTCTGTGTACAAGAATTTTGTGGCTGGATTAAGAGGAAGTAAACACATTGTCTGTGACTCGTATATCCCAAATTGCTAGTCTAATCTACAGCACCATATCCATGAGGAATTCAGCAAAAGCTAAATGCTAAGTAAGACTGCTTCAGTATATTTATAGAATGTTGCATATAATCTACGTGGAATCCATCAAGTAGAAGTCAATCAGAAGTGGAACAAAGAATTATTTACCACTTTTTGTAAAAGAGAGTGTACCTTCTGTTTCATGTGACCAGATCTTGCATTTTGAAGGTGGCAGAGGCATTTGTGAATCTCCTTGTAACATATTTTTACTGCAACAATCTTCGTATGCTTTCTGCAAAGAATAAGCAAAGAGCCATGCCTCGTTGACCTTTATGTCCCACAACCATTTGGCACAGTTCCTCTCTCATAGTAGGTATCTAATAATAACTACATTTAAAACTCCTCCCAAAAGAGCACATTCCTAGGAAGAAGAGTTTTCTACTGAACAAATTACAGGCCTGAAGTTAGTGGTGAATCAATACTGTGCTCTGCATATTGCCCAGAGAGACATTAAAAGGGTAAAGGAGAGAGTGTCACTGGTTGTGCAAGGCTATCTCAACATCATAGGTGCATATTTGCTGTACTGTGTTATAAACACAAATCATGCAGCCAGTCATAAACAAGATAACATAAAGGGAGTAAAATCATAAAGCCGCCGTATAGCAAGCACTTACTATGCATCAGTTACTGTGTAAGAATTATCTCCAAGCTTCATAACGGCTCTGCATGGCAGCTATTATCATTCTTGTTTTACAGATAAGGGAAGTAAGGTATAGGTGGGCAGCATTTGCCCAGAACCACACAGTTAAAAAAAAATGGGATAAAATTGTAAAGTAAGTTTGCCAACTTCAGGCTGCCAAGGACACTCAATTTTTCAAATCAGGCAAGGCCACCAGGGCTGATGAAAAAATAAATAAATAAATAAAACTTTTACTGTCAGATACATTTCATGATGTGACATAAGTGACCTGATCCATAAATCTTCAAAAGAGAGATATCCCTACCATTAGCAGAGCTGTTAAAGAACTCTAAGCAAGTAGTAGTTCTGCTGCCATGGAAGATGCTTCATATTTCATTCAAAAATACAGTCAAGTGACCTGAAATGTAATTAGTTCCCTCTTAAAAATATTGTTCTGTTTGGTTCAGTTCTGTTCTATCTGTATGATCTTTGAACAAATGTCAAAAATATTTGGCTTATGTCTATATCTACATATCAATGCCAGTTAGCTCTGCTGATAAACACACATACATATATTTATATTTTATTTATATATGAATATATCACAGACACACACACACACACACACACACACACACACACACACACACATATATATACACACATACACACGTACAGCCATGCGCCCCATAACGTCCATTCAGGCAAGGTCCAACTACATATATGTCCGTGGTCCCATAAGGTTATAATAGAGTTCAGAAATCATGATCGGAGAACAGGATGTAGGGGATTTAGGCATGTCACACTCGACAATCACAGTGATCCTCAAAAGCAAAAATTTTCCAAGCTGTTGAAGAATCAGCTCCACTGAAAGCTACAAGGCTAAAGAAAATGCCAGAGGAAACTGTATCAGATAAGGAGAAATTGCTAATGATGTGGACTGAGGACTAGACACAAAAGCAAATCCCTTTCAGCATGCTGAAGATCACTGCAGAGGCACAAAGCTTGTTGGAAATGCTTAAAGAAAAATCAATATCAAGTTTAGTGCTAGCTTTGGGTGGTTCAAGCACTTCCAACAGCATTTTTGCTACATGATGTGAAAGTGAGTGGTGAGTCTTCGAGAGCTGATGCAAAGGCAGCAGAATAATTCGTTGAAACTTTAGGTAAACTAATTGTAGAGGGAGATTTTTTTTGCCCAGCAAATTTTTAATATGGACGAAACCTCTTTATTCTGGAAGCAAATGTCTGAAAGGCCTTTCATCCATAATATGCTGTTTGCATAACGTCCAAATCACATAAACGTCTTACTTCACAGAATGTATCGTGGACGTTAAGCAATGTATAACTATATATTCTTTAATTCTTTTTTCAATGTATGTGATGCAAGCTGGAGCAGAGTCAGCTCAGAGAAATGGTGCTTGGGTCTTAGAACACTTGAGGTACTGACTTTGTAAGTTCGTTGCTTCCTATAACTTAGAACTTTATTAAATACCTGCTCTGGACCCAGACATTGTTGTGCTGAGGATACACAGGTGAATAAGAAAGACTCACCCTTCCCACGAACCTCATCCCCAGTGATGTTCAGGCTTAGCTCACCATGCCCCTGCATGGCCCCCCTTTATCAGGGTGCTACTACTGATTGTTCCCAAATCCAATCTACAGTGAAATAGAAGGAAAACATGTTCTGTGGCCGGATCTTTATTCTGTACTACTTTCCTTCTCTGATTTAGTAAAGCCCAATTTATTGGCCTTAGAGAATGGTACCAAATATTTCTTATGTTCTCTATTTGGTTAGTTGAATGCATGTTTTAATAATCTGTGTTTTTTTTTTTTTTTTAATGTATGCTCTTTGATGACTTTTAAACACTGAACTCTGAATCTACCATTTTTATCAAGGAGTTATGTGTGTGTGCACTGGCTTTCACGTAAAGTGCAGTGTCACTGACCCTCTGGCAGTAAAACAGTTTTTGTGAAATGTTTTCCCAGAAATGGAGATGCATTCGCACGGATTGCTTCCCATTCTCTTGGTATCTCTTGTTAGCAGCAACATGCATTTTGTATGAAAGCTGGCAGAGGTTAGGGCACAGACTGTGGTCGTGGGCCTCAGCACAGCTAACTGGATGAAATCTGCAACATTTGCCTCACTAGCACTATGTCCCCTACTGAGTTAACCAGCCATAGGCAATTGGAGAACTCTGAAGGTTAATTCTTTCTGCCCATAGGTAGAGTTACAGCTCAGTGGACTAAGCTCTTAAAATGTTATCACTCCAACCAGGAAATTTTTAAGTAGAAAAAATGACTGGAAGTACAAAAAGGTTAAACGAATTGAAAATAGGTCTAAAACAGACTTGCAGTTTTTTTAAAGAGTTGCATAAAATATTCTGTAACTTTTATAGAGGTTATGACTTGAAACATGTTTCAACCATATGATTGCCAAGAACTATTAAAATAAACAGCACAAATAGGGCAATTAAATATAGATACTAACAGCTTCTAACCGCTAGAGGAAATGAAGCAGCATTTTTTTTTTCTAAGAACACCGAGGTGAATTTATTTGAATTAAAACAAATGCCTGTTTTAAAAAGCTAAATGGGGAAGACTGATGAGACTGAAAAATCGTGATTATTTCTGGTCTCAAGAGAGTCTTGTCCCATGCTAATTAATGTCTTAGTATATAGGCAGTGTTTCTGCTAAATTACATACAGACCAGTTAGGAGCCATGGGCTGTGAGGACACAACCAGGTGATACCATGGCTTCACTTTATGCTTCCTGGGTCTTCTGTGACCCCCAAGTCACTGCTTGTCTTCAGTGAGCACCCTGGCTTGCTTCTCCTACCTCCTATGTCTTAATGGCACAGAGTAGTATGAGAGGATAGAAAGGTCTTTCTCTGGTAAAGAAAGAAAGGAAGAAAGAAACCCTCATGCATGAAATGAACAAAGCTGAACTGAACTCCATTCTTTGTCAATGTGCACACGAGTGAATGAAAAACGAGCATCAAAGTGTGCCTATCTGCATGGAAGAAGAAAACAAAAACTTCATTGTGGGCACTGCTGGACTGAGATAAAACAAATAGGTCCTCAACAGTTAGTGAGTGTTGGCAAAGATTTGAAACTGTATTAGGAAAATATTACTGTGTGTATTCATTCCTCCATTGTAACTTGCTGGCAAAAGGCAGAAGTGTGAAGAGTAATTAAAAAACAACAACAGATAAACAAATCAGTTGCCATCAAGTTGATTCCAGCTCATGGTGAGCCCGTGTGTGTCAGAATAGAACTGTGCTCCATAGGATTTTCAATGGCTGATTTTTTGAAAGTAGATCACAGGTCTTTCTTCTGAGGTGCCTCTGGGTGAACTTGAACCTCAACCTTTCAGTTAGCAGCCAAGCATTTTAACTATTTGCACTCCCCAGGGACTTCAATTTTAAAATAGTTAAGATTTATTGAGCACTTTACCATGTGCTGTACGGCAGTTACTTGGAAATTTTCATTTATCTTTGCAATAGGTAGTTCTCCTATCACCATTCCATAGATGAGGACACATGCTAAGAGAAATAAGTAAAATGTCCAGAAAGGGCAGAGCCAGAATTCTAACTGAAGGTGTCTATCACTTGATTCAGCTTTGCCCATAGGCATAGTCTTCACTGTAATGCACTTGAGAACAACAGTATAAGTGCAATCATAGTTAGAAATTAACAGAATAACTTGCAATAAGACAAATACTGGTGACTTTTCTTACAGAAGGAATAAAAGATATTTATATATAATAATTATATTATGATATTGTAGAATAGAATATAGACTATAATGGAACAGGTGATTGTGACTGAAAATATGTGTTTTACCTACTCTGATTTCTTTTGAGGTGTATATGTGAAGTTATGGAGAAATCCTGAAGTTACGGTGCTAATAAAGGGTCCTCAGAGATCTAGAATAATCCATTACTATCACAAAGCAATATTGTGAAGTTTTTATATCCTTGCCATATAATCACCCCAAATGGATGTTGTTGAAAAGTGTATTCTCTCATGTAATATTAAACCTTTTATCTAATTTAATTTACAGAACTTCTTTCAAATAGTTAGCAACCTTCTAGATGAAGAAAACAAGGAAAAATGGGAAGATGCACAACAGGTAAGATTTGAGTTACTCAGATCTTAAAGTGAAGTTGGCTAAGTAAAGTTGGAAATTTTCTATAGAAATTAATTGCTTACTATTCTAAGAGCATAAAAGGATTTTTAGAAAGTCATTCTACATTATATCATGATAAATTTAGAGAAAATGAGTGATTTTTTTATCATATCTGTGTATGGAATGAATGATATTTATAAATGTGAACAAAACGGAGGAGGTTAAAGTAATTTACATTAGGAATTAGTTTATAATAGCTATATGCCTTACCAGTCAGTCTCATTCCTGTCTGCAGACTATGGGAAAGAAAGCAAATATAAAAGCACGTAGTTCAAAATCAAACTAAGTAACATTGACTAGCAAAATCATTTGCATTTACTACAATGCTGCATATTGTCTGGATCATATATACAGATGTGGTTTTTATTCAAAACCAAAAGCTGTAAAAAGGAGCTTGCATAAAAACTTGTGTTCTGAGTTTTTTCTCTTTCTTCTATGCCTTATCAGTGTAGAAAGTGGTCTTAATACTTTAGTATTGTTTTAAAATGCCTTGCACCACTGTTTGCGCTACAGTAACTGACACGTGGCTAGTAGCATTTTTTCTTAATTATGTAAAAATGGGTTAGGGATCAAGGAAGGAAGAATAAGCATGTTTTAAAAGTCCTATAAAAGTTTAATTTAACTGAATGCACCAACTTCTTTGTTTTCTACTTGATCTTTGTTAAAAATTCCTAAGAACAATGCAATTTTGAAAGAATGAATATTTACTGAGGTTCAGGTGAACCATCTCTCCCATTTTCCCTTTATAATTCTGTTCTGGGCCATTAGGAGTAAGGTATGCCCTTTATTCCTATCATGATAAAAAAAAACAAATCAAAACAGTTGCTGTCAAGTTGATTCCCTATAGGAACTCTAAAAATAGTCCAGTGTGGGGCTACCTCTTTATCAGGTACAACTTTTGTGCTTCTTCACATAGCAAGAAAAAAATCACTACTTAGTTGGAGATCCTGAATCTGTCCTTTAGTAGAACTAGTTTGAATTCTACATTTGCCCTTGGCATCCTTCTAGAGGAAAGCCTCGTTCACTCACTGTAAGAAAATGGTGTCTTTCCTTAGAATACAGCTACAGAGGCTAAACACATCTTTATAGAATGCTGGAGACTATTAATTATGGATATATTTAGAACAAATGTATAATACCCTATTTAAAACAAGACTACAATTCATCAGATGGTGTTATTTACTGTGAGTTCCCAACTTGAACAAATAATGAATGGTGGCACTTCTTGTAGTCAGTAGAAACTCCTCAATCCAATCCATTTGCTTGTGATTTTGAGTAAGCTATATTCTTATCTTTTAAATACTTTTTCAGTGGTAATAAGCCTTAATATTATTATTTTTTTTAACCAACTCTTTGAAGTAGTTTATAAAAAAATCTATTTTGTAGCTTTTACTACCAGGTGTTGTCATAAATGCTATATAGTAAATAGGTCTTCAAGTTTGTGGCACAAAGGATGATCAATGGCGTGAACTTCCCAGAAATGGGGGCACTTTAAAATCTACCCGAGATAATCCCTTGTGGGTCTCCTTATGTTATTGTGGAGAAGTAGCATGAACAAAATAAAATATAGAACAGCTCTTTGTGCAATTGGAGATCCAGCTAAGTAAAATGGTTAATATTGACATCAGAAAGTTCTTGCAGACAAAATTTACATGTTTGAACAATAAAATAGAGTCATTTCAGGACTTGGTAGCTAGCCATCAGCCCTAGTTATGAAGGATCAAACTATACTCAGATAAAGCATCCTACTAGAAATGTGGTATTTGAAAGTGGAAAAAAGACCATAGTCTATATAGCATATTTTATACCACTTGGGCTTGACAAGTCATTAGCCATTTCAGTCATGATGTTATGTTCTCAATTTCTTGTTAGACTGAAAATTGAGGCGTCTCTAGAGCAGGAGTCAGCAAACTGGTGGCTAGTGAACCAAATCTAGCCAGTTTTGTAAATAAAGTTTTGGAACACGGCCACACCCATTTATTTAAATATTGTCTATGGCTGCTTTCATACTACAACAGCAGAGTCGAGTAGTTCTGACAGAGACCACATGGCCCTAAAGGCAAAAAATATTTACTTTCCGACCCTTTACAGAAGAAGTTTGCCAACTCCTGCTCTAGAATATTTGTCTATACATAGTCAAATACACATAAAACCCAAACCAGCTGCCATTGTGTTGGTTCTGACTCATGGCCACCCCATGTGTTTCAGAGTAGAACTGTGCTCCATAGGTTTTTTTCAGTGGCTGTGACCTTTGGAAAGGTCACTGGGTGGTACAAACAGTTTGCATTTGACTACTAACCTAAAGGTTGGTGGTTCGAACCCACCCAGCGGCACCCCGGAAGAAAGGCCTGGCTATCTGTTTTCATAAAGAGTACAGCTAAGAAAAACCTATGGAGTTCTACTGTGTAACCCACGGAATTATCATGAGTTGGAATTGACTCGGTGGCAACATTTTTTTTATCTTTCGGAAGTAGATCACTAGGCCTTTCTTACGAAGCACCTGTCGGTAGATTCAAACTACTAACCTTTGGGTTAGTAGCCCAGTGCGTAACCGTTTGTGCCACTCAAGAACTCCTTATATATAAATTACCTACACAAAAACAGAAAGAAAAAATAAACAAACACAGTAGTAGTAAGAAACTAGGAAATAGGACTTTTATTTTACCAAGATTTATCTGAAATTAAAAATTGCATCTATCCTTGCCCTACATTTTTAAGTGTAATAACCATTTTTTCATGCCTTCAAGTATACATGAATACATATGGTGGATATTCAGTGTCTGATTTTTAGATAGGCACAGCCACAAACCACAATACACACACTGTGCCTGCTACCCACTCTTCCAAACATGTCTTCCTCCTACTCAGTCCCCTTCCAGCTCTTATGTATGCTTTCCTGCTACTCAGAGTGTCTCTTCTTCTTATGCACTAGCCTTTGCAAATACAAAGCAGCTGGAACTCTCTAATTCACTCAAATTTTCATGGCTTGAAGCGACAGTGGTGCTGAATGGCTAAAAAAGAAGTGAACCTAACTTCAAAAGACTTTCTACTCTAAAGTGGTCATATAATGCAGGCTGACTTTATAAGTTTTATGAGTTCCACGTGCAAAAATTCATGTGGCCTTTTAAATGACCTTCACATTCCACACACTGTAAGGTATTGCCAGGATCAGTTCATCTTTAAGAAAACATTTATCAGTTTATAGTGCATGAGGTGGCATGATGTCAGGGGAAAAAACACTTGGGCCATGAAGGCAGATAGCCCTGAAGGAGATAGATAGATAGATGTACATGTAGATAGATAGATCTACGGGGAGATCCTGTCTCAGCCACTAGCAAGGACACAACATATCCTTAGGTACATTGTTTAACTACTTTGAGCTTCTGTTTTTTCTTGCCTAAAATGGAAACCCTGGTGGTGTAGTGGTTAAGAGCTATGGCTACTAACCAAAAGTTCGGCAGTTCAAATCCACCAGGTGCTCTTTGGAAACCCTGTGGGGCAGTTTTACTCTGTCCTATAGGGTTGCTGTCAGTAAGAATCAACTCGATGGCAGCGGGTTTGGGTTTTTAAAATAAGAATAGTGATTTCAATACCAGAGATATATTTTGTATATGTACATGTGAAGTATCTACACTAGAGCTATTATTATGATCCAAAAATCCTTGCTAATATTAGGATTCATGAAGTGGTTATTATAATTTTTTAGATAATAAATATTTCTCCCAAGATATGTATTTACTATGCAAGGGCTTAATAGTTTGTAAGTATCCTCATGATGGCAATAATACTTTTTTTTTTTCATTATAATGTCCCTTTATATAGATGCTAAGTAAAAAGGTAAAAAGAGCCCAATTTTAATGTTTGTTTTATGTTATATTTAAGTGAGGAAAGGAGCCCATTAAAAGTAAGACCATGTTATTTCGGAGTAGACAATCTCTCAGATATTTTGAGATTTCTTAGATTTACAGAGGATTAATCACTGTGTCATGTTGCTTTCAGAGTTCTTGCTGTGTGATACCTGATGTCTTTCTCAACTATTAATTCAAACATTATAGCTGTTGCCAGTTGCAGAAAGTTCTTAAAATAAATCAGAACTCACGCGTGACCTGATTATATAGTCTTTTAATTTGAGTTAAGTATTCCATTATAAAAATATTTTATTCCATCTAACCTTTACTTATTTTTATAGATTTATCCAGGCTCAATAGAGTTAATGCAGGTGATTGAAGATTTTATACACATTGTTGGAATGGGGATGATGGACTTTCAGAATTCATACTTAATGACTGGAAATGTAGGTAAGAAATAGGATTTTTTCCCAAAATCTTTCTGAAATTAAAAAAAAATTGCAAGTATCTACATCATTCATTTTTAAGTGTAATATCCAATGTTCATGTCTTCAAGTATATGTGAGTAAATATATTAAAAATACTCAGTGTCTGATTTTTAGATAGCCCAGCCACATATAGGTTATACATGCATGCACACATGCACACATGCACAAACACACACATAATATTACATGCATTTGTATGAATGAATATAGGCCTACTTGTATGTATCCAGACATGTAAATGTAAGGGAGAGTATGTGCTTTCTTTTCCATTTGCCAAATCCTCATTGCTATCGAAGCTAATTCCGAATATGTATACACTTGTGTGTTTTTAAAAAAATGAGTTTTCATAACCTTCCAAACATTGTTCATAAAGATGCCAAGTTACTTTCTTGCTTGGTGTCTCAAGCAGGTGCTGAATCTGTGTGTGTTGTGGACACTTCAGAGTGCCTTTAAGGGTCATGACACGGGCATCACTGCTGCCACTGCAATTTTCCTGAAAACTTCAAGGACACAGAGGATCTCTCAGGTCCCTCTGTAGTGGATTCTGTAATGCTAGAGCACATAAAGTGAAAATCTGTTTCTTCCATTATTCACCTTTAACACTGCCTCTTACAATAGGAAGGAATTGCAGAGAGAAGTAAAACCTACACACATGTTTACACTCCACATTTACATCGAACTGACAACAATTATATTAGCGAAATTGAACATTTCCCTTTGTAGGTAAAAAGTGACAAGAACAAAGATAGTCTTCTTAAGTATTATACACATTGAACTGAGATGGGTTTACAGTTTTCTTACTTCTTTTGAAGCTTCTTCTGATAATGTTACTGTGACTCAGAAAGATTTTCTTTCATTTGTCATGCTTTAAGTAGTCTTCACTTAAAGACCACTGAACTGTAGATAATAATGTGTTTAAATAAATATATTTTACCTTTTATTCTTATTCATAGGTTGTTTAAGTTTTGGTTTCTGGATCAGGAAGAGACCTACTTTGGTGGGGGATCAACTAAGGGGTTCAACTGGCATAGAGCATAACTTTTCTTTTTTTAATGATTAAAGCTTTTGGTAATTTACTTTATACTTGATTACTTCTGGAGGTCCTCCAGTCCTTCAGGGATTCATTTGATGCTAGAATGTCTTCCATCACGGTGACCTCAGATTGTAATGGGTTATAGCTAACTACCAGTAATATTCTTCAGTGGAGGAAGGTCTATGTAAAGGAGTCATCAAAAGCCTGGAGGCCTTTTGGTGCCCTTATACCCTCTTCATGCAGCATAAGGCCTGATCAGTTAGATTTATGTCTTAATGCTCCCTGGAGTTGCCAGACTTTTCCCCAAACTGAGTGTCCCGCAGCTTACATTGGTTCAGAAATGGAGACAGCTGCCCTTTCCTATAGGCAATGAGGAAAAAAGAGACCAAAGAGAGTATGTATGTTAAAAAATGAACTTAGAAATCAGAGAAAATCCAAGTTAAATATGTATTCTAAAAATGACTGGGCAATGATGGGAAAACAATGCCTTAGGAAAGGATTAGCATGGTGAGTCATAGGTTTCAGGGCACACGGAAGAAGAAACCTAGAGAGAGTCAGGGGATGCTGATCAATCCAGCCAGGACCTCTCCCATAATGCTTTGTAGTTTCTCTGGTGGGTGGGGAAGGAATTATGAAGGGCACTGTGCCAGACTGGACAATTGGCAAAGTAATTTACTAGCAAAACTGGAGGAGGAAAAAGAAAGAACTACTGTTTTCTTGTTCTTCTTGTAAATGTTAACATCTAATTTAAAAAGCACTGCTATTTAAAAATATAATCAGATCAATACATGGCATTTGTTCAGAATGCGTTTGAAAAACAAACAAACAATAAAACACAAAGCAAATCTCAGAGTGTAGTAAAGTTAAACTTGGAGTTAAAGTAGGCTGTTTCAGAAAAAAAAATATATTAACTTCTCTATGGTACTAGTATTATTTGCTGTAAAAATTCTATAACTATCTCTTTAAAACTTGCAAACATTCATTCTTCTTTACCTTAGTTTTAACTTACCAAAAGTGTATATTTGAAGGTTTTGTGTTATTTTTTTGCATGAGATTATGCTATATAGGGTTACCTACTTCCTTTATTATCACTAAACTTTAAGAAGTATATTAAACATAGTAACTCAAAGCAGTTGAATGCTGCAAATAAAGTCAGTATTGTGCTGTATTGTCTTCATCTTGTTCAAAAACAGTGTCAATATTCAGCCTTCTTATTGCTTATGTAGTGCTAATAATCCATATAAAAGAGGTTATGTTCTATGAATAAATATCTTGAGCATTATTACATTGATTACCCAAAGAGATCTCATTTATTGTTGATTTTTCCAAATACTAGCCCAGGGTGTGCCATATAGTAGTTTGATGATCAAACTGAAGGTTATTCTCCATAATATTAGGGGTTTTCTTAAGTATATCTACTAGCATCAAATTGAATATCGTGAATAATAATCACTTACTATTCAGATTCTTCATGTTATCTAATTTGATACTAGTGAATATATTACCAGTTGCTGTAGAGTTGACTCCGACCCGTGGTGACCGCATGTGTGTCAGAGTAGAACTGTGCCCCACAGGATTTTCAGTGGCTGACCTTTTAGAAGTAGATCACCAGGTCTTTCTTCTGGGAGTTTCTGGGTGGACTTGAACCACCAACCATTTGGCTAGTGGCCATGCACGTTAACTGTGCACCACCCAGCAAATCTATTAGTGTATATAGAACGTGATATACTGTTGTATCTGATATTTCCAATGTTTTTGAATAAGAAAGTACATAGAGAACATTTTACAGTAGCAAACTGTAAAACTTGTGAGTTGGCATTCATTAGCCATACATCCTAACTCCAAATATTAATTATCTAACATCAATGTCTTTTTATTTTATGAAAGTATACACAGCCAGAGATACACTATGTCAACAGTTTCTGCATGTACAATTCAGTGACATTGATTATTCTTCAATTCATGGTAGACACGATTCATTTCATAAAAACATTTAACATTAAGAACACTGCAGACCTGCAGTAGACTATGGATGACACTTTACAATAATATTAGAAGAAAAACTAACTCCTTCATTAAGTGGAGATTTAGGAAGTATTTTGACTTTTTTTATTATTTATTTTATTTTTTTCTGTTGTTGAGAATATACACCTTTTCAACAGTTCCTACATGTACAGTTTAGTGACATTGATTACATTCTTCAAGTTGTACAACCATTCTCACCCTTTTTTTCCAAGTTATTCCCCCCACATAAACATAAATTTACTGCCCCTTATATTACCTGTCTTTCGAGTTGTTGTTGTCAGTTTGATCCCATATAGATAGATCTTAAAAGAGCACAACGCTCAAGGCAAACATTCTTTACTAGTTAAGCTAAACTATGGTTTTAAGAAGACTCCAGGGGATATATCTGGTTTAAGGTTTAAGTAGACCTCTATTCATCTGGAGCTACAGAGGGTAGAAGGAGTGTCAGGAATAAGAGGAGGAAATGGAACATGTCACTAATTGTCTCCATGAAAAACTGCTCCCTTTTCCATGACACTAGAACTGAATGTGCCTGGCTACCACTACTGAACATTTTGATCAAAGATTCTATAGAAGAATCCTGATCAAAAGGGGAAAAACGCAGAACAGGATTTCAAATTCACATGGAATGCAGACTTTCTGGAGCCATGGAGGCTGGATGAGCCCCTGAAACTATTGCCTTGAAATAATAATTGATGTCTTTATACTTACCAAACACACACACACAGCATATGAATGATAAATAGAAACGAGGGAACTAAGAAAGGTTACTTATTATTTATGGCCATTTTCTTTAGAGTGTGTTGGAAAAAGACTAAAGAATTCCAAAAGATCATTATGTATGAATAACAACCTCATTTTCATGGAATATAGATAATAAGTTCCTTGAGAAAGAGAGTGTCAAATAGCCAAAAATAAATGTCATAAAGCCCATACAATTTAATAAGAAATTCTTGGAACCTCTACTAATAGCCTATTTATTTTATTTTATTTTAACTTTAAATATAGTTTCAGTATTTCTGTTTTCTGGTTCCTGGTTTAGGTAAAATAATTCAGAGGCAGAGAGAAGGCTGTTAGAGGCACATATATAACAAGTAGAATACATGAAATAAAGAAAAAGAAGTATTGAAAGAATGCAAAAGAGTATAGAGTCTATTTCGTGGAACCAAACAACTCTTCATGCCTTACTTTTGAGAGCATTAATTCTAAGATGTAGGACAATAACTGATGTGTAAAATGAAGCCTTTAATTAATCAAGATAAAAGTTCCTGTAATCTGATTAAGATGGCAGGGAAATGAGGGGAATATCTTAGGAAAAAAAAATTTTTTTTTCCAGAAATAGTTCAAATGGAAAGGTTAAAACCTGCTTTTATCTGAAAAATGTCCCTACCTGTATCAGCTTTTGATAAAGGAAATACTCTTAATATGCTAAAAATCTGTGAATATTTTGGTATATATGTATGCATTCATTTTTCTAGGGAGCAGGCCCACAGTTTTGATCAGATTCACAAAAGATTTGTGATCTCAAAAAGTTTAATACAAGGCTTGGAAAAATAGTTCTACCGAAAATGTTAAACAAGCCAATGCATTTATAAAAGCATTGGAATATGTATTTTTCATATTCATATGTGAATATTAAATTCAAAATAGGCACATAATATAATAAATGAAAGTTAATGAGCACTTTGTTGTTGTCATCCGTTACTGTCAAGTCGATTCCGACTCATGGTGACCCCATTTGTTTCAGAGTAGAACTGCGCCCCAGGGTTTTCAAGGCTGTGACCTTTCAGAAGCAGATCACCAGGCCTGTCTTCCGAAGTACCTCTGGGTGGGTTTGAACAACCAACCTTTTGGCTAGTAGTCGAGTGCTTACTGTTTGTGCCACTCAGGGACTCCAGTGAGCACTTACTAAAGCCTACGTATTCTGCTAAATAGTTTATATAATTACTGAGTAAATAAATGAATGGATGGATGAAGTAATGCTACAGATAGACTTCAAATTTCTATCAGCATGCCTCATTTTATTGTAAAATTGTATTCTAAGTGTTCTAAAATATTGTAAAGGTGGATAGTTTTTATTTTAGCCAAAAATGGGCACGATATAATGTATCAATAATTTCTAAAATTATTATTATCAGTTATGTCAGGGAACCATACCATAATGTTATGTAATATGAATTTAGTTATTTTTCTTCAACAATGTGTTCTTTAAAGAGTTATTCACACTTGCTGTCTATAATTCCTCTCCAAAGATTTTTCTCTTCAGTCCCTTGAAGCCAAGCATTTCTCCCATCGTTTTTCTGAAACTCCTCTTGTAAAAGCCCTCAGGAAACTCCCAATTGCCAAATGAAACCTCTTCCCATTTCTCATCCCTTCATGTTCTCTGTACTTTGATAACTACTCTCTCCTTTTTGAAATTGTCCATTCTTTTAAAAGTTTTTATATTAGCCATAGTATAAAATATTCTAGAGGATGAAAATTGGACTCATGACTCAGAAAGTTTTGGATTTTTGGAAGCAGTAACATAAAACAAATAAGATAAAGCACTGAAGAGGAAAAAATTACATTTTTTGAGGCCCAGCTGTTTGCAGTTCTGAAGACAATTAGATATCTTACCTGATTAGAACAATAGGACATGTGCATGCATCTTCATTGTTACGAAGATTTGTCTAAAGTTGCAGTGAAAATGTTTTTAGTTTTTTATTATGTTTTTAGTCATCTTTTTTCCACAATAACTTACTGTCATATATTATGTTTGCTTTATTTATTTTGAGCTTGAGTTGAATTCATCACGTTGAATCCGAGGAAGATGAGTGATGTTTTGCATTGTTGCTAGCCCACTGATTATGTTCCATTAAAAAAGAATTCCTTACTATAAGCAGAGTCTTTGCTAATTGATTCAGAGCATTAAAATAAATGAACATCTTCTGACATGCAAGGATATTGCAGTGTAGTTGTGGGGATAAAATAATTACATAAATAAATAAAATGTCAAGTAAATGTTGGCATGTATCATATAAGCCAAATGTTATGGAGTTTCATTCCAAGAGATGTGCTGTGTAAAGATCTAGAGAGAGTTCTTAGAGAAGGATTTAATGTAGTTTTTGAAGGATGGCTGGGTTGTTGACAATTCAAGATGAAGGGGAGTGAGTGGTAAAGAGGTGGGCTACGTTCTAGTACATTCTTTTAACAAAAATGATACAGAGATGTCAAAGTTGAGATTATGTTTAGGGGATGACAAGTGGTTTAGCTTGATACAAACACGAATGTACTGAAGTAATAAAAGTGAAATAAAATTGGAGAGGCATGTTGCAGTGTGGTGGGAATGGCTCTGAATTCTAAGACAATAGGGAGTCACTGAAGCTTGAGTTGATTAGAAGTGTACTTTGGTAAAACATAGGTTGCAGCAGAAAATAGAATGTGCTGACATTAAGAAAGACTGTAAACATGGGGACTAGTTAAAAGGCTTTTTTCAGTAATCCATGGAAGAGACAATGGTAGTGGTAATAATAAGAGGAACAAAAATGTGGGTATGAATTTGAGACTCACTCTGAGGGTATAGTTGATAGGATTTCATAATCTACTGGGATGTGGGAAAAAAAGGGAGGAATTGAGATTATATTTATTAGACAAACATTTGAGAATGTCTTCCATATGTTGATGTTTAGATGCAAATGATATCTCCAAATGAAAAAAGAAAATGAATTCTTGGGCTTTAGTGGAGAAGCGAAATCTATAGATACACACTTGGGAATCAACTACATAAAAGTTGAAGCCATAAAAATTTTTTAGATGATCAAGATAGTAATAAGAGAGAAGAGAGCTACAGCAATGCCTGCATTAAAAGCAAAGAATCAGGGCAGGTATCAGAGTAAAAATGTTCAGAGGTAGGAAGTACAAGGAGTTCCAGAACAGGGCAATATAAAATCAGTGTCATGTAATTTATAGGAGGAAGAGAACATTTCAAAATGAATACTGTAGTTAATATCAGTTGCTAATGAAAGTCCAAGAACGTTAGTCCAAGAGTTGAGAAAAATTTTACATAATTGCTGATGGTATAACAAAAACGTTCTCTGGGAAAAGTGCAGGCAGAAGTGAACAAGATCTAAATTTCAGAGCTCCTTAGGTAGTTTCTATGGATCACCCAATGAGCATTTTGATACGTTTGTCTCCAAGGATATAATTTGGCACACATGAAGGTTTCTATACCCACTTACTGCTATCTCACAACTGTTCGTTAGGAATCATTCAAAGTTAACAATATCAGATAAAAAGTGAATGTTTCTAGGTTAATAATATCTACAACTAGAGAACATTATAATTATTAGTTGTAAGCAATTTCAAAAGTTGCTCCTATGCATAAATTCTGTAAGAGATACAAGATTCTCTAATGTACAGTTTCAGTTCTTCCCCGGTAATCCAATAAGGCTAGGGTCTTGAAAACACTGAAGTTATTTTTCTTCGCCAAGCTAAATATCACTGTCTGTTCTTCGTTTAGAAATATGAAATATGGGAGTTTTCAGAATGAACATTCATACTTGATATTTTCTGAAATTGAATCCAAATTCAATCCTAAGAATGATATAATTTTGACATCTCATCTCCCTCCACAATGCCTTCTCATCAACATCAAATCTATGTTATTTCTTACTTGAAACTTAATCATGTCCTTGGTAGAATATCTCATTCTTCAGTGGAGAAACCAACCTTCAATCTGATGATCAAAGTATAAAAATAAAGTGGCTTGTCTTTCGAGGCTTATTTTCCTTTTTGTTATGCTTAGTTTTGTGGTTCACACATCTCCATCACTTGTTCAACTTCCTTTCTTTAAAAATAAGACACTGGTAGTCAGTTGACACCCAGCCTGAGAGATACACAATGTAACATCTTTTTTTGTTTATTTGCAGCACCTGACCTCTGTTCAGTCAGCTAGACTTGAGTTTGAAAGTGTCAGTTTCTACCTCTGCCTCCTGGCTTTGTACCACTCTTGGTAGACGCATGAAGCAAGGTACATGTTTTGCTGGAGGTCAGAAAGAGAAAACTAAAAATACCTGTTTGGTTTTTTTTTTTTTTTTTTTTGATGTTATTAATATACCAGTTCCTTTGAGAAAAATAATAATTTAAACATAGTTTTAAGCTCTGACTTGGAAAAGATGTGCAGCACAATGAGCATCTTAGTTTCCTAGGGCTGCCATAACAAAACACCACAAAGTCGTGGCTTCAAAGGACAGAAATTTATTTTCTCACAGCTCTGGAGGCTTGTGTCTAAATTCAGGGCAACAGTGGGACTATGCTTTCTCTGTGGGCTCTCAGGGAAAATCCTTCCTTGTCTCTTTCATCTTCTTTAGCTCTTGGTGTTCTTGGCATTCTTTGGCTTGCAGACTGTCCTCACAGGCTGTCTTCCCCCGTGAGTGCCTCTGTTTCTGGGTCTGTTCTCTTTTATAAAAAGCCACTCAAAAGGTTTAGGATTAGACACACTCTAGCATGACCTCATTTAACTTAGCATCTGCAAAGAAAAGCCCTGTTTCTCCAAACATGGTCACATTCATCGGTATAGGGTTAGGACACCAACATATCTTTTTTTTGGAGGGGGCACAATTCAATCCATAGCAATGAATTCTTTTATTATTTCTCATTTAATAGAAATTATCTCATTGTATTTTCTATGATCCATTTATTCAAAATGGTTGGGGGTGGAGGCACTGGGAAAGTTGTTGTGAAAGGCTGTCAGACCCTTCAAGGGCCAAACAAGGCATACTCCTCAAGGGGATGGGCTCCTTTCCATCCAATTGAGAACCCCAATTTTAGGTGGTCCCCAGTGTTGCTATGGTAAATTGGCAATGATTAATGGATTTGTCATGAAGAGGTCGCAGCCATTCATTCAACAATATGTACCAGGTTCTATTCTACGTTCTGAGAATTTCACAGTGAAGAAATCAGACATGAGTGGATACAGGAGAATCAGTGAGGAGTTTCTTGCAGTAGGCCAGGTGAGAGAGCATAGTGGCTTGGACCAAGCAGCAGTGGAAATAGTGAGAAGAGGTAAAATGCTAGATGTATCACCATTTCATTTTCAAGAACTCATCTGCAGAGACAAAATAAGGCCAATTTTGAAAGCTATGCTATAAACAAATGTCAAAAACCTACTTTGGCCACCATTTAAATGTCTCTGATTTAGAGCCCACAGCAAGCTTGTTTTGGTTTATTTGTTCTTTTTCTTGAGTCCAACACAAATCCTTGTTCTTTCAGTTTAAGCCCATTTTATTTTTACTGTTCTCAGTGAGTTTGAACAATTTATCCTTAGAAGTCATCAGCATTCTGTCATCATTTCACCATCTGAAACTTTAGGCACGGCTAGAAGGAAGTTGTTTATTATAATGACTTTGTAAAGATATAACTTGGTTTGAGCTGCCAGTTAATGAATGAAATAGATCATATTTTCTCTAACATCTTTATATTTGCATTGCTTCTTCTATTTGTGAGGTCATAGAGACTCAGAATGAAAGAACTCCTATTACCAAGTCCAATCATAAACCAGTCAGCTCCGTTCTGTTTTCCTAAACTTTTTTTTTTTAAATAGAAGTTTATTATCTATGTTGGAAAGATTTTTGCCAAGCATCTTTATTTCTACAGTTCAGAAAAATGTATATTATTTTTAGTAGTACCACAGGTAGTCTCCGACGACAGGGTTCCAATCTGACGACTCTTGTAAATTGGTTCTGACGTAAATCGAGTACCTCATTTTTTTTTTTTAGTTTTCATTGTTGTTGCCTATTATCAGTATCTTTATAAATCATCTGTGAGTGAACATCTGAGGATAATCACATCAGCAAATTATGCACTACAGCACTGTGTGTGGTAAATATTACTAACAATAAGATAAAAAAAAGAGGACTCTTGTAAGTGTGGTTCCTTGTAACTGGAATACAACATAAATCAGGGACTACCTGTACTACCTTAGTTACAGCCCTGGATCTTATGTAGAAAACACTGATTATGTTACGGTGTTTCAAATTATCAGAAGACTTGTGTTTTTTTAGACGTTAACTGGGTGGAAAAAAAATTATGTAATACTCTCATGTTTATCTAGCCTGTATAATATAGCCATGCTCAAGGACACAATCATTCATAGAGCCTTTATCAAATAATGCTTATTGTCTTAGTCATCTAGTGCTGCTCCAACAGAAATGCCATAAGTAGATGGTTTTAACAAAGAGAAGTTTATTCTCTCACAGTCCAGTTGGCTACAAGTCCAAATTCAGGGTATCAGCTCCAGGAAAAAGCTTTCTCTCTGTCATCTCTGGAGGAAGGTCCTTGTGATGCATCCGTCTTCCTTTGGTCTGGGAACATCTCAGCGCAGGAACCTCAGCTCCAAAGGACGTACTCTGCTCCCAGCACTGCTTTCTTGGTGGTATGAGGTTCCCCTGTGTCTCTGCTCACTTCACTCTTATATCTCAAAAGAGATTGCATTAAGACACTAATCTTGTCAACCTCATCAGTATAACGTCATCACAGTGATAGAATTTACAACACGTAAGGAGATCACATATAATCTCATCATAGTGACAGAGTTTACAACACATAAGGAAATCATATCAGATAACACAATCATACAATACTGGGAATCATGACCTAGCCAAGTTGCTACACACATTTTTTGGGGGACACAATTCTATCCATGACACTTATTATCCTTGAAAAATTACTCCAGAACTAGAAAGCGTTGTTAATAGCCTTCCTTTCAGAAATTGAATAACCCAAGTGCCATAAACTTTTCCTATATTATCTGTATGTTATTCCAATTTCAGTAGTCCTGGTGGCACAGTGGTTAAGCACTCAGATGCTGACCTAAAGGTCAGCAGTTAGAACCCACCAGCCGCTCAGCAGGAGAAAGATGTGGCAGGCTGCTTCTGTAAAGTTTTACAGTCTTGGAAACCCTATGAGGCAGTTCTACTCTGTCCTGTAGGTTGCTATGAGTCGGAATCGCTCTATGAGGACGGGTTTGGTTTTTGGTATCCCAATTTCTAGCTCTATTCCTAACTATTGCTCTGTTCTGAATCTCTCATATCATCTCCAGATCTTGCTTTAACAGCTTTTGCTTCTTTATCCGGGATTAATTTATCCTTAAGAAACAAAAGAGTCTACCTCTTGCCACTTTGGAATGCCTTTTTCTTGCAATACCTTTGTGTACATTTTTGGAGTATACTTTTAATGAAAATTCTCTAGTACCATCAGTGGCTATTACTCTAAGAAACTTTTCCGAAGTGCTGTTCAAGTGGTATAGGAAGATGTTTTTTGTGTTTTTTCTCCTTTTATTGCCTAAGCTGTCCAAGAAAAGTTTTGGTAAAGCATCCCCTTTGTCTGACTGGCACATTATAAGCATTTTCCAAATTAATGCTATCATAAATATTCACAATACCATTTACTCCTAAATAACCTTGAAGCCTGAGTTTTAAGGGCAACCATGTAATTTGTCCTACGTCAGTGCTTCCCGTTCAGAGCAGATACATTTTTTCCCCCTTTGCATCTTAGTAATTGAAAGTTAAAGCTTTGTTTCATTATCTTGCTCAGCCAACCACACTTTAACTTTAACCTACTTCTGTTATATAAAGGACTTCAGTGTAGTTTTTGATGTGACTCTAGAAAGATCTTCCTCTTATATTCTGTATCTCTACATCAAGATAAAACAACTCTTGACCATTTTTTTTTCTTTTGTAGTAATATTCTTCAAGTATATGTACTTTTTTATAGTTTAAAATTGTTTCTGTTGCTTAATACACATTATTTTTTTAAGGATTCATCTGAATTACTCCTTTCATGAGTCTTTTATATTTTAGGCCAGTGAAATTATGTAAACTTAACTTTTTACTCATTCAATCTCCAGTCCTTCAGTAATTGTCTGACAGAAAGTGCTTAGATAGAGGAATGAATCTTTGGCTCTGAGGTCCATCATTTGTTTTGAGTTTTGTTATATTTACTGGGGAAAATGCTCATGACCTAGAGAAGCCTACGGAGGTCACACAAAATTCATTTGAAAGTATAGTGTGTATAAAATCAGTTGCCGTTGAGTGAATTTTAACACATGGGGTTGTCATGGCAACCCATGTGTGTCAGAATAGAACTCTGCTCCATAGCGTTTTCAATGGCTGATATTTTGGAATTAGATTGCCAGGCCTTTCTTCCAAGGCACCTCTGGGGAGACTCAAACCTCCAACCTTTCAGTTAGCAGCCCAGCACATTAACTGTTTGCACTACCCAGGGACTCTACTTTATATATAGAATGCACAATAATAATGCCCCGCAGCATTGGGAACATGAATAGAAAAAGCAGAGGAAGGCTTGGCTTCCATCATAGCTGTGCATACTTTTGAGAAAAAAGTTTAAGGCCTAAAGGATGAAATGTAAATAACAGATGCTGGCGATACTCATATTAGTGGTATGTCTTGGTGTATTGGACATAGATTGTGGAAGTTGCCCTCAAATGAAAACCAAAACTTTCAAAAATTAGGATTTCTGGTGATAATACAGGATGAGAATTCTTGGACTTCTCACAGGTTGGCACATAGGCTTTGTCACAAACATTTTGGATTCTGAGTTTTATTTAATTATTCTGTATACAGTTTTCTGCACAGAAGTTGCTGATTACCTCTGTGCTCTAGGGAAGCTATAAAGAGGAGCTTTGCATAAGGGGTTGGTGCTTTGCCTCAGGTCAAGAGATCTGGCAGAGGACTTTTACTAGGGAAAGGATTTTAAAGACAGATTGATCACAGGGACCAGACGGGAAAATAGAGACTCCTTACTTCCCTGGAGACCTGGTATCTGAAAGAATTTGGAAGCTAGATCTTCCCAGTGTGACTTCATTCTTGCGTTTGAGATAAATTCTTGCAAAATCTGGTAGACTCACACATAAGTATAAATGCAAAGATAAATTCTAAAACCAAGTAAAAATAAATTTTGTAAAATATTACCTCTAGTCTCTATAGGCTTAAGTGATTTGAAATTAGTTAAATTGGCTTACTGTTTGCCTTTTTCCCAATTTTACTATTCAGCTAAATTAGAAGGATTTTACCTGAGCTTGTGTGAATATTAAAAATAAAAAATCCATTTTAACGGTCTCTATGGCAATAATTGCTTATCTCCATGGCAATAGTGGTCTGCCTCTATAACAATAACCAGTAAAGAGGAGAAAAGAGACTGTTTTTAAAATTTTTCCAACTTTTCTTTCATTTTTCTATTTTCATGATTTCACCTTTTAAACAGTCTTATTTTGTTTGGTTATACCAGGAATTCTGTGCTACATTATTCCTCTTCTCCATTGCTACCTTCACTGAATTCCAAATAAATGCATTCTCATCTGGAATTAATTTTGCCCTCGAGAAACAAGAATTTGACAAATGAAAAAATCTGACTCAGATTAAACACTGGTACTTCTTATGTCAGGGTGAGCAGGGATGCTATTTTGTATCTTGGAAAACATGCTGGCTTTGGAGCTAAAAACATCTGGCTATATTGTTACTGTATGTCCATCTCTAAATTCCTCAGTGTGCTCCTCTCTAAAGTAGAGATATCTCACCTCTATAGTTATTGCAGAGATTAAGTACCTGTCACATAATTGTTGTTGGTTGCTGTCAGGTTGGCTCGTCCTCATTGTGACTCCAAGTACAACAGAACAAAATGTTGCCCAGGCCTGCACTATCCTCATGATTGCCAGCATACTTCAGTCCATTGTTGCTTCAACCTAGGTGGCTCATCTTCTAGCACTGTATCAGATAATATTTTGCTGTGTTCCGTAGGAGTTTTTTATTGGCTAATTTTTGGAAATAGGTCACCAGGCCTTTTTTCCTAGTCGTAAGCTCCGCGGAAACCTGTCCATGAATGACTCTGCTTGTATTTGAAATATTGGGGCATATTTTCCAGCACCACAGCAACACACAAACCACCACATTATGACAAACTAACAGAAGGGTGATGGTGGCACATAATAGGTCCTCAGTAATTGGTGGACAAAAACAGAGACATTGTCTGGGCTCCACTACTGATTGGGTGTGTGACTTTGGTTAAGTCATTCAGTTGCCCTAAGCCACGGTCTGCTCCTTTAAGGGCCTTTTAAAGTTCCTACCTAAATTTAATATCTTTTTTTTTTTGGTCTCAATATTATGCTTAAGGTTTACTTCACAAAGTAAACCAGGATCCCAGACTTCTAGACAGATAACGTAACTAAAGCTAGAAGACCATGTATGCTGTGTCTCTTTGTTTTAAAAGATGTATACATTCTGTGATGTAATGACACCACAAAAATTTTAATTATGATATTTGACATTTTGCTGTCTTAAGAAGCTACCCCTTTCTTCCATGTATTTATTTCTCATTAGTTAGATCCTAGCTCCTTTGAATAATTCATGCAAAGCAGTCTTTTCTGTTTTACTCGTCTAATTTCTGCTTCTTACATGTAATTAATTCATCAACTGTGCTCTGCAGACTTTTATCAGTTGCTTTATAGATGCATCAAAATGTTCTTTAACGTTATGATATACTCCTGCATTCATAAACAAATTAGTACATTCTTGTCCTTCAGGAATGTCTTTGAAGAGTCAAAAATATTTTTATCTGCTTTTGTAGCTTACTTCAAATTTCCATATGAAGAGTTTTAACTTTAAAGATGTAAACAATTACTTATATGCTAGTTTGATGTGTTTCCTTTAATTTGTTATTTCATTTTGATCTGGGGCATATGGATATAAGAGAGCAAGTGTGAGTGTGTGTATTTGTGTGTGTATTTCTAAAATATTTATCAGTATTTGAACCTGGGATGCAGTTGTTTTAAATACCGTTAAAATTCATACTATGGGGCAAGGGGGAAGTTTTATGTTCCTTTAAAAACTACATTAAAGAATGAAGATACTTTTAAATTAAAGACAAACTACATTGAGAATCCAAATAATTTTATACACTGGACAGTATTATATTTGAGGTATAGCTGATAGCTACAAAAGAGAATATTAGAGTCGTAGGGAGTGAACAGGTCATAAGAGTGATTTATATTAGATAAATAGGTTATATTTCCAAATACGTATTCTGATTTCAAACAAAACCTAATGCATTGGAAGTATTTTTAATAGAGTTCTAAAATGCAGTAGTGATACATGGGGATACAGTTGAAACTGAGGTACTGAAACGTTGTCTTTGCCACTATAAAAATGTTTTAATAATCATCTTCATATCCACTTGGGCTACATTATTCTGCTTTGAAATTTGAACTTTTCTCCTTTTGAAGAATCTCTCTCCATTATTTGAGAGCATTAATCTCCTTCTCAGTTTTTCTGCTTGGCTCCTTTTGCTTTCCCCAAACTCATTGTCTGATGACTTCTCTTCCAACTTCCCCTTACTCCTTCAAATTCTTTCCTCATTGTCCCTAAAATAGAATAATATTCTTACTAGTGAGGATAACCTCTATCATCTTTAAAATTTATTCTGAAAATCAATACTGTTTCAAATTATCACAGCATCTTACAAACATAGAATATTTTATTTTACATAGTAATTTCTTAGCAAAAACGTAATATGCATTATTGTGCACTGTAATTTCTATTATAAGTGAAGCAAAATTAATTATTTGGTATGTTCATTTCAACTAAATATAATTTATCGTAGTGAAATAGAGAACACAATTTTATGTTTGATGTGTGTTTTTATATTTGTGTATGTATGTGCATACGTGTGGGAGAGGAGAAGTAAATTACCTTTTGTTTGCGGATTTGGTTTTTGATTTGATGATCCAAAGACCAAAACGGTTTCTGAATTTTAGTTTTGTTAATGGGTTTATTCCTTGAGATGTAAAGAAATGATGTTCACAAATACAGAGCTGATATATTCATTTTTTTCAACAGTCATGTTTTATTTTGTTTATACTTCCAACTCTAAGTGCATCGATTTCTACTAACATACAATTAGGATCTAAAGATTGTTTTTGTGACTTTATAATTAAAAAATAGTCTACAAAGTGGGGTTAATTGTGCTTGGGTCAGAGTATGTTGTGGGATCAAGTTAGGTAATGCACTGGTATCTAATACTTGAGTGCTCAGTAAATGTCTATTTTTACTTCCTCTTTCTTTAGAAAATTACGTTTGCAAACATACTTAATCTCAGCTCTCCCTATTTTTCAAAACTCATAGGACTCATGATTTCTCTTTGCTAAGATGAGATGGCTGAAATTCTATAAATAACTTGATGGAGACCAAGGATAAGACTAAGGAAACAGTGTTCTAGATAAATCACTAACTACTCTCGAGTAGATTCCAACTCAGAGCAACCCTGTAGGACAGAGTGGAACTGCCCCATAGGGTTTCCAAGGCTGTAAATCTTTATGGAAGCAGACTGCCACATCTTTCTCCGGTGGCACGACTGGTAGGTTCCAACTGCCAACCTTTCGGTTAGTAGCCCAGCACTTAACCACTGTGCCACCAGGGCTCATGTTCTAAACAGAGAGTAGACAGAGAGTAAATATCCTGTGGTAGAAAAGACCTGTGTGGCTTGATCAGAGTCAGTAAACAACACAACCATGTATAATGTGACTACAGAGACAAACAGAAGCCAAGCCAAGCAGGGCATGCAGGCCATGGAATAAGATTTGATTTTTATTCTAAGAGCATCGGCAAGCCATTGAATTATTTAAAATAAAGGAACAGCATAATCTGATTTATATTTTTAAAAGATCACTCTGGTATATGAGAGAAGAAAGAATTGAGGGGGCTAAAGTAGAATCAAGAAGGCCAGTCAAGTAGCTCTTGAATTAGTCCAGGTGGGAGATGTTAGTGGCTTCCATTGTTTTATGGAGATAGTGGGAAGTTCGGTGACTTAAGACACATTCTAGAAATAATACCAAGGGTGTGTTGATGGTTGAGTTGTAGGAAATGAGTAAAACCCAAAAGTAAAAATGATTCACAGGTTTTTGGTTTGGTCATCTGAGTAGATGGTGGAATTTTCTAGTAAATTGGGGAAAGACTTGGGAAGAAGGTGCTTTGGTGAGGGAAAATCTATGTTTCTGCCTAATAAATATTTGTTGAATTAAAGAACCATTTACTATTACTATTGCTCATGTAATAAAATTTTGTTTATATGATTAAATACATTTTTTTTTTGCCCTAACCATTTATTTCTGTATTGTTTGTGGCTGCTTTCACACTAAAATGGCAAATTGAGTAGTTGCGACCAAGACTGAATGGCCCACAAAGCTGAAAATATATACTATTTGGCCCTTTGCAGAAAAAGTTCGCAACCTCTGATTTAGAGCATAGCCTCAGCCTAATTTTAGAATGTAATCTTTGTTTTTTTTAATCCAATGGCCCTTCTTCATTCTCGATAATCTTTATAAAGCTTTGACTCTATAACACTATTTTCTCCTTATTAAGATACGTCACTCCATTTTTTAGTTAGTTTACTATTCTGGTTTTCTCCCCCCTCTCTCTCTGACCATTTAATTTCGATTTCTTTTCCTCTTCACTCTTACTTGTTTGATTATCTTCACCCTCTAAAAAGTAGGCCTTTCCTAAGCTAAATGCCTCATTTTCTTTCTGTCATCTCCTTAGTATCTGCATAGCTCACCATCTCACATCTTTCAAGTGTCTGCACAAGTGCCACCTTACAGAGAAACCTTCCCTCTTTAGCGTAGCTTCCCAACCACACTCATCATTCTGTATCATTTTATTTATCACCAACAGCATTCTACCTGATTTTGTTTATTTCTCCCTTGTCTGTCTCACCAACAAGCATGTCAGCCCCAGGAGGGCAGGAACTTAGACTGTTTTGTTCACTGGTGTATTCCCAGTGCCTAGAACTGTACCTGGCATATCATAGGTGCACAGTTATTATTTGTTGAATGAATGAATCCGTCCATTATATTTTCTCCTTAGGAGAATTTATCCATGTCTACATTATCAACTACTACTTCCAGTTAGAAAATACCCAATGTATATATCTCCATATTCTAAATTTGATTGTTCTCTGGGTTTATCGTCTACAGTGCCATTTTCAGCCGTTTCTCCTACTACTTCTCTACCTAAACTCTGTGCCCTAGAAATATGGCTATTAGCTATTTTCCTAAGACACCTTAGGTTTCCTGGTCTCATGCCTTTACTCGTGCCATTCTTCCTATCTCGAATTTCCTTTTTTTAATTCCCTTCTCAACACTGCAGGCCCTGTCCAGCCTCTAGGTCTGCACAGGCTGTTTCGTCTTCCCTCAGCTCATACTCATCCATCAGATCACAGCACCGATAGTACCACCTCAGTAAAGCTTTTCTTGGCCAATCGACCATGCTCCATCTCATCAGTCATTTCCTTCATGACACCATCAATCTCTGGAATCATCTGAATTATTTACTTACCAATTGTGTATTCCCCACTAGACTATCAGTTCTTTAAGGACAAAGACTTTGTCTCTCTTATTCACTTGCTAAATCCTTAGTGCCCAGACAGTGCTTGGGACACTCTAGGGGCTCAATAAAGGTTTGTTAGATGAATGAATTTCCTAATTAATCACTTCAGTCTATAATGATCTCTTTTCTATTGTCAAGTCATAGTACTTTCCATTGTTACTGCTCTTCTAAGAATGGATCCTTCACTACCTTGTGAAGTAACTTGTATTGTTGTCTTCGGTTGTCAATTCCTGCCTGCATTGATGCCTAGCTCCTCATGTGCCCCTAACTTATTTTTCTAATAAGGTTTTAAATCAAAGCATCAAAAATTATATTATAATAATCACAAACATAGTCAACAATGCTGCATATATAAAAACTCTCATTTTTTAGTGGTTGCTTATCATTTGATCCTTTTTCCTGCAGGATATCTGTTCTGTAATTTCGCTAGCTGGGGGAAAATCATTTCCTAAAGAAGTATTTTCTACATTGATTTTTATTTTTAATATCCAGATATATGTGCACAAATGACTTCCCGTATCAGTTTTTTTTTAATTCGTGTTAGGTGTAAAATCATGAATTACTTGTGCAGAGAAGATGAACATTTTTAAGTGCTTGTTTCTAAAAGGCCACAAAACATATCCTTTTTGAAAATGGAAAGGAAATTGGTGTGATCAGTTTAAATTTTCTCACTACATTCTGTGCATCGTAGAAAGAATAAGATAGTTAGAAAGAACATGTAATAGATAGTAGGATAAGCGCAGAAACTAAGATGCTTTTAGAATATACGGAAAAATTGTCATATTCAAAAATAGCTCTTACAAAATATTTCTGAACCAGGAGTTGGCAAAGGTTCTGTGAAGTGCTAGATAATAAATATATTAGGATTTGCATGCTGTATGGTCTCTGCAGCAACTACTGAGCTTGGCCACTGTAGCACGAATGCAGCTGTAGACAACATGTAAACAAATCAGCATGGATGTGTTCCAATAAAACTTTTATTTATCAACACTGAAATTTGAATTTCAAACTATTTTTACATAGCAAGAAATATTATTATTCTTTTGATCTTCAACCATTTAAAATGTGAAAACCATTATTAATTTGCAGACCACACAAAATCAGATGCCAGGACAGATTTGGCCTGTGGATTGTAGTTTGCTAACCTCTGGTCAGCTTTAACAAAAGTCGTGTATGGCGTTGGGTGTACTATGTGTATCATAATTATTAAATATTGAGGAGGTGGGAGGGACCACAGAGGAAGCTGAGGGAATCCTCCAGAGAAAGCACAAAAGTCTGGCAGAAAGACCATGAGCAGGAATCAGATACGTCCCCTGCTGCCAAGAGGCTCCCAGGCTTTGAAATGGCTTATGGATAAAATAATAGTAATTATTATTATTATAATTTGAAGCTCATGACTCACAAATAATTTATAAGTTTTTCAATTTTGACACTGAAAAGGAATATGCAGAATGGTTATTTCAAATCATTATAATCATCATTATTAAATAACTACTCAAATCATTATAGGTTATTAAAGATTTAACAAGTAAAAAAAAAAAAACTTACTTTCTTGACTGCCTACCTAGTTTGTCTACTATTAAAAACCAGAGGATCCTGCTTTTCTTCTAAACAAGTTGTGAACTCCTGATGGGGAGAATGTTTCTCATCTAAATCTCTGTGCAAGAATCCTGGGATTTGAAGATTCTAAATTATGTAACGGCAATGGTGAAGACTGAGCTGATGGAGGCAACTGTCAGAGCTCTGTGGTCCCTGCAGACTCCCCTGCCTTCCTGCTTTGTTTCCTAGGAGGTGATGGCTACATGCTCTCCAGCCATCCTGCTCTTTCTCCATGGCCCACAGCCTTCCACCCCCAGCCTATTACAATGGCTTTGGAAAGGAGACAGAGTAGATGAGGGAAGCAGAGTGGGGAAGAGAACAACTAAAAATCTCTTCTGTCTGAATGTTTGAATATTTTCTATAGACCACCATTGCAGAATCCTAAAGTGTGATTTTTCATAGAGATGTTAGAACATAAAGATTATGTTGGACTAATGTGTGTACATGCATCTATATCTCCTTTTGATAACCACCATTATTGAGTGGCATTTAGTTTTAATCTCTTGATAGGCATGTGAGATAGTTTTATTTCCTCAAATTAAATCTTTACGTCTGTCTTTTAGTACAAAAATATTACAGTAGAACAAAGTAAATTTGCTGTTAATTTAAGTAAAATCAAAGCTGCACCAGGTGGGCAAAATTATGGACTTTTCAGTAGGCAAACCGGAACTTGAATGACATTACCACTTATGACCTGTTTGATCTTGGGGAAGTAACTTAAACAGAGTCTCTGCTTCCTCATTTGTAAAATGAAGACACTGATAATAACGATGAAGTTACTGATAATAACAATAACCCCATAGGGTTGTTCTGAATATTAAATAAGATATCGTGTAAAGCACCCAACCACGTGCTGTGCTAAGAACAATGCCTGGCAAACAGGAGGCATTTAAAAGTACTTGTTGAATGAATTAAAGATCGAATGAAGAATGCTGAGGTCATAGCAAGACCACAATAAATGTCATCTATCTTTCTGTCCCCACCCAAATGCACTCAATATTCTACAAGACATTCACCATTGGTATATAAATATAATAATCATAGCCTTTTAAACCACTAAATGCTAGAAGTCACACTACTTGTAGGCCCAGCACAGCCCCTGCATGCTTGCTATAGGCACACAAAGAATCAATTGTTGTTTTCTAGCATACTGAGGCAATATATGATTTCCCAACCCCCATATTTTTCTTTCTAAATTTCAAAATGGTGTGCTTGACCATCTAGGAAAGTTGAGTGATGTTTTCCACTAGCAATTCCTTTTCGATAACTGGGCAATTTTCTAATATTGATGAGTCCAGGCCCGGTTTGTAAGTTGCTCCCTCTGGATCAACATGAAAAATGGAGCAAACTTTAAATATATCAGAAACATCAATATGAGGAAACAATGGAAAGGGAAGGTCTTAAGGCAGCTCTTAAACTTCTTGTATGTCCCGCTACATGTTTGTTTACGGTTATGAGGCGCCCTTGTTTGGGTGTTCCATCTAATCATTTTCATTGAGCGCAATAGAATGTGAAGTACTGCGTTAAGCGCTAAGGCCGCTGCTTAAAAGTCTAGTCCATCTTTTGACGTTCTCAGTCTGTGGTCTTGGCTGTAATGGAAATACTGTGTTTGCCATTCATGATGCAGTGATTCCCTTACTCGATTGAGACAGTAGATTTTTTTATCCTGGCTGGCCTTGTATAACCTAATAACCAAAGAAGGCAGCCCCTTTCCTCTGGCAGAATTTACTAGGGGAGAGCAGCAGGGGAAGAAGCATCACGGAGTAAAAAGGATTCCTTACCTAACTCCCAAGCTGGTACATTTAAGTATTAAAGGATGAGCTCTGTTTAAGTTCCATCCCTGCCTTTGGTTGACTGAATATAATCAACATAAAGTTTTGAATACGTAATCTCTGAAGGACAAACCCCCCCCCCAAAAAAAAAATTGCTGGATGTAAAATTCAGATGCTTTATCATAATATGAAGCACTCTATAAGGTGGTTCCCTTGGCCCCATTTATGGGAAAACTTGCTCAAATAATAGCCAATGCTCACATTGTATCACTCATGTGCCAGACACTAAGTACACTGCTCTCACCACTTGATAGATAGTAACTGTTTAGTCCTCCAACAGCCCAATGAGATAAATAATATTTGTTATTCCTGTCACAGAAGAGGAAACTGAGACACAGAGAGGTTAGGTAACTTGCCCAGGGTCACACATATAATTTATCATCTAAACTGAGATTTTGAGAGGGAAACAGGATGCTATTAATAAATGTACAAAGCAGCTGGGGTAACCTGGGATTGTCCTGAGAAAACTAGGATGTGTTATTACCCTAAAAAATCAAGGATTTGAATCCAGGCACCAGAATGAGTCCACAAGTAAACCACTCTGGTAGACTACTGTATTCCATTATTGGCCTCATTCATCTCTGCCCCGATCCCTCAGCATTCATCCATGTACTCATGGTCTCTTGCTTTCTAGTCTTTTCCTTCTGCATACCTTCCATTCCTCTCATTTTGCAAATGATACTTCAAATTCACAGTATAAGAATCAAGTAATACCAAGTTCTCATCCTCCAGGAGTTCAATAAGGGCAAAGGGCTAAAACCTCATGACTTCCCTCAGGAATAAGGTTAAGAGCACCACCTTGCTTTGATGAACTGAAGGAGGGCTCAGTGGTTACCAAGTCAAACATCTTATGTACTTTTAGCCCCAGCTGCAAAAATTTCCATATGCTTTCTGATAAGCAAAAATCTATACTGAATCTGAATCCTGTGAGAGCTGGGCCAAGAGCAGAGATAGTGCTCTCAAACAAATTTTATGCTGCAAATCCAAATTCAAAATGAAAGTATTAAAATTACAAAATGCATGTGCAGCTGGTTTTGTTCCAAGGTTTATCAGTGATGAGTCACCTATTTTTATTGCATAAGAAATCAAATCTAGTGTTGTAATGAAAATATGATACAGTGAATTTAGGATAATTTTTGGAGCATTCAAGATGTGCCTATTTGTTCAGGGACACTGTGTCCTTTGAGGTTTCTTCTAAGCAGTGTAATCTTCTGTAAGAAAGATGTTTTCTTATTTTTTTGAGAAAAGATGCCCCATTATCTAAACTCCCACAATGACTGGTTTCAATGCAGCAATTATTGCAGAAGCAAGGTATGGAGATTGTGCATTTATGCTTCGCATTATGTTCCTTTGTCAACACTGGGCACACATTTACCCTAGATGTAGTTTAAGGCATTTATTTTTGCATCTTAGCTCTTTGGTATTCACTTAGTGTATGAGCTTCCCATTTCCCCAAAGATTATAACTGTAACTAAATAGTACCTAAAGGTTTTAGGCGAACTCAGTGAATAGGGAAGAGATTAAGAATTGGTCCCTGTGTCTGGTATAGGGACTGAAGGACAGAAGAAACAAAAGCTATCCTTAAATTATTTCTGCTGTATGGAATTAGGTTTTCTTATTAATCACTCAGGTCATGAAGAACTACAATGTCATCTTAAGCTTCTGCCTTGTAGGTTTGAGGTAAAGGTTTTTGTAATTTTAAATATTTCATGTTTTAAAGAATATGTATATTGATAGTTTGAAGGCTAGTGTTTGAATCCCATCAATCTATGAAGTCATATCTTTTTATAATGGAGTTACACTGAAAATATCTTACATTAATAACTGCATTCCTAGTATAATGAATAAATATTTGTTTTTCTGTGTTCCCTGTACTAAAGACTATGCAGTTTAAATGACGTTGTACAAATAGGATAGTGCTCCTAATTTATTTTTATATTCTTTTAAACTGGATCATGTTCAGAAGTAAATGTAATCTCTGTAGCCATAACTTAACAGCAAATGTACCACTAACTGAAGAATGAATGCATTTCATAAAGTGAGATATATGCATATAAATGATATCATTTTCATGTATTTCAGAATATAGTGTTAGACTAGCAGTTGTTCAGGATAAAGTTTAACATATAATCAGTACAGGATATGCTTCCTCCATTTATTATTCCTCCTTTTTGATTTGTTTGTTTGTTTTTCTATCTAAAGTATATAGAAACAAAATAATTATTAAATATCAAGGCCCAATAATTGGTCTCGTTTAATTTCCTTTATAAAAGAAACCAGTTGTGTGACAGTCAGAAAACTCACTTTTTTTTAAATTGGTTTATGAGCAGAGAGGTGAAATGAATTTGTTCTAGACTCCAGGACAACCAAAGTTAGAGTCAATGAATTTGGAAGTGGATAAGCTTAGTTTTGCACATTGAATAAAGCTTAGAGGACTCTTTAGAAAGAATGTGCTGCTAATGTACTGACCTCTCCATCTATATGCAGTGGAGGATTTGGACTCCATAGGACACATGAACTGGGTTATTCATGGACAGCATTGTTTTTTTTTTAAAAAAAAGAAACTAAAATAATTAAAGCTTCTATCCAAAAACAGCATTTAACATAGACTAACTTCTTAATGTGTATAAAATTCTAGTAGTAGTAGTAGCATCATCAGAACTAACCCGTCTAATTTTAGGGAGGATAATATGAATCAGGAGCCCTGGTGGTGCAGTGGTTCAGCGTTCGGCTGCTAATCAAAAGGTTGGCAGTTCAAATCCACTAGCCGCTCCTTGGAAACCCTATGGGGCAGTTCTAGTCTGTCCTGTAGGGTTGCTATGAGTCAGAATCGACTCGATGGCAATAGATTTGGTTTTGGTTTATGTGAATCAAGGCTGATCCCTATGAGGTGGAAGTCAGATGTAACTCCACCCACAACCTTTTTAACAACTCTGACACCAGCCATCCCTCTCACAGCACTCTCTATTTCTCTGCTCGGTTTGATAATCTGTTGCAGTGGCCACATGGATCTCATAGACCGTATTTACAGTTAAGTGGTTTATTAAGGAAGCAACAGGGTACAACTTGGGATCAAGATCAACAGGCTACAGCTCAGAATCCATATCAGAATGCATATAGGCAAAGTCTCCCTTCTTCAGTGCAGGACAACTCTCTCAGCTCCACTTGGCTGTGGAGGCTTCCTCTCAGCCCCCTCAGGATAGGCCTTCTCTCAACCTCCTGAGGACAGGTCTCCTCTCGGCCCTGTATGGACAGGCTCCTTTCAGCCCTCTGAGGATAGGCTCCTCTCGGCCCCCTCAAAAGAAGCTCCTCTTGGCCTTGCCATCTGTCACCACTGACTATGCTGCTGGGCCCCTTCTGGGCCTGTCACTGCTGGTTCTGCCACTGGGCCCCTGCTGGGCCTCTTGCTGTCTTCAGTGTTACAGCCCTTTTAAGAGGTTCCTTGCCTTCTCTCTCTGCTTCTTCTCTCTTCTTTCTTCCTTCTGCTTCTTCCTGCTGCTCCTCTTTCCGCTTCTTTCTGCCTCTTCCTGCTTCCTTCTGCTTCTGAAGCCTCTGTGGGCTTGGCTGCTTATATCTACAAACACCTTGTCAATTTTAAAACATGGCCCTCCCACCAAGGTCACGAACTGACCAATCCTCTCAATAGCAAACAGACACTTCATTTACATAGTAGGCTACAGATATTTCATTTACATAGTCTATAGTCACTTCATTTGCATAGGTTATTGACCAATCCCTGCCAGGTGCATACCAGTCACAGAGCAGGCTGCAGAACAGGGCCAGGCAAAAGGTATTAAACCATCCTTGTTTACAGCTTACCTAGGAAATATCAGTCAACCTGGATAAAAGTAACAAACACCCTGGGATAGAAAACTAGGGCAAAGGTAACTCCCCAACACTTAGGGGAAGAATCTCTCAAGCTGATTTTCCAAAGAACCAAGGCAAAAGGCCATGTAAAGGAACTCATTTAACCACAATGTTTTACCCAGTGCCTTCTTTCCTTCAACATTTAGTTGTGAAATACTTTTTTAAGCTTGGTATGTCAAACTACAGACCAAATGAAATTCAATTCTATGCTGATAATGGATGTGTATAATAGCCTGAAAGAGCTTTAATAAAGTACAATTTCACTGATATGATGCAATAATATATTACCAATCTAATTTGGAACTTAACTAGTGGGGCAGTAATACATTTATATAACTAATATTCTTATTTTTCATCCTCTCTTGATTGAAATTACAACTTCCTTTAGGATTAAATCTACTTTTGAGGAGCCTAATGGTTTCATACTTTAACTCTCCTATTATGATAGCTTTTACATTTTTCCTCATTTTTCTGTTGAAATCTTCTATGAGATACTTGTAAATTTTCATGTGGAGCAACTACGAACCTATGTAAAAGTTCTACAAATCACACTTCTTATTGAAAATATGTATGATCTGTAAGTGCTTAAATATTTATCATCATAGTTTTATTACATTTAGTGTAATATTATATATATTATAAAGAATATATATTCAGGCATCACCAAACATATCATTCATGAATTTTCTCAATATATATTAAAATTTTTTTTGTTGGTAGTGACACAATTCACCATTCACGTACGTACATTAATTACATCCACTTGCAGGGGGAAGTTTGAAGAACTGTTTGTTATCATTACCTATTTGATGAATGCTTCTGATATAATATTGAATCTGTGGTTATAGCATTATTGATTTTTTATTACTTGGATTCATAGTGTCCTGTCTCCCAGAGCAATATGGTTTTGTTCTCTGTGTCTTTATGGTGTCCCATGTAAGCAATGAAAAATTTGTTCCTAGGACAACATTCAGATGTAAATACAGAACATTTGTTCTGAAGACAAAGTTTATATTTAAATACAAATTTCAGTCTATTCATCAAATGTGGTAATCAAAATATTTGAGAAATAATACAGTATGGTCTCCTAACAATTGGAATGGAGGCCAACCATGAACACCCAGTATGGTGATACTTGTCCTCTCAGAATATCTGCCATGGCCTTAGTCATCATTGTATGATTCATTCTGAAAGCAACAGAAAACCTAGATTAATAAGTTAAAGAATCAACAACTTTAATGAAAAATATTAATCATCATCATAAGAAAGAAGTCTACTTTGTGGCTCTGATAAATATAATTTTGACTTGAAATTTTATTTTTTAATATACCTTAAGGATTAATTAGATCTACAGTGATGATACTGGAAAGTGAAACAAGATTTCATTTGACATCATGTGGGGTTTTTTTTGTTTGTTTTTTAATAGTGGCTAGCATTCAGAAGCTTCCTGCAGCCTCTGTTCTAACAGACATCAACTTCCCAATGAAAGGACGGAAGGGAATGGTTGATTGGGCAAGAAACTCAGAAGATAGAGTGGTCATTCCAAAAAGCATTTTCACTCCTCTGTCATCAAAAGGTAAATATGTGAAATGATTTGAACTTTGAACAAACATTTTCTAAGATCATTTAATGAGATACTACATGTAAATCTCCATATATTAAATGGTTTAGAAACAGTCTGCAATCATGATTCTAAACTAATTTTGTAAATATAGAAAACTTACAATTAGTCTTTACATCTTTGAATTTACTGAAGGAAAGGATCTATTAAATTGGCACACACACACACACAAAATACAAATGCTAATTATAGACCTGAGCTTAAGGTAGTCAAGTTTCAGTATTGACAATCTTATTCCAGTAAAAAAGCTGGCCTAATATTTTAACTTTAGCTATTAAAAAGTGTTGCATTTTCCATGCAAAGTCATTTTATGCGCCTCACGTTAAAATTTTCTTTGGTTTGAAGGTACTAGTTAGTATATAAAAATAAATTCTAAAAAATAATTTTTAAGAACGTCTTCAATAGTTGTTAAAATTAATAACCATTTTCAAGAGCGATAGTGTGCCCTTAATTCTTACCTTGGATTCCCTAGGTGGGGCAAACAGTTAAGAGTTCTACTACTAGCCACAAGGTTGGCCGTTCAAATCCACCCAGAATTACCTTGAAGACAGGCCGGGCAATTGACTTCCAAAAGATCACAGCTTTGAAAATCCTATGGAACAGTTCTACTCTGAAACATGTCAGAACTGATTTATTGGCAACTAAAAATGTAACAAAAATTCTTATCTTGGAAATTTTCTCCATGTAACTTAATGCTCCAGAAGAGAGTTGACTTTCTTTTCCCATATCACTAGAAATTTAAACTCATTAACTGCAACTAAAGCAGTTTCTCATCTCAGTCTGGTAGAGAAAGGCTACTTCATGATGCAGAACCACAAAAAACACATCTTCTAAAGCCATCATTTGTCTGTGAGGTGTGTGAGTTGTGCAGCTAAGGTGCCCCATGCATGGTTAGGAAGGCATTTCTTCTCCTTGGCTTCATCTTTACATCAGCAAGTACTGTAATCCCCTTATAATGAGCAGATTAATGTTTTATGAATCAGTATTTTTCTTGCCAGTTTGCTAATTTTAATAAATTTATTCTTTCTAGAATTAGATGAATCATCTGTATTTGTTCTTGGAGCAGTCCTATACAAAAACTTAGATCTTATTTTGCCCACTTTGAGGTAAGCTACAAAGTACTAAGCTGTTGTAATCTTTGTAAATTATTCTAAAAATGTGATTATAGTTCATTCTATGAAAATAGTCAAACATGCTTTGCTAATACAAAGGGCTTTTTCTTAAATGAAATAGAAAATACTAATTTAATGAACAGGTTATTAGCATATTATGCATTTCAAAACAACTAGAAAAGACAATTTTGGTGTCTGATTATAGCCCTGCAATTCTTTGTAACTAATCATGACTTGCTTTAAGACTGAAAAAAAAAAAAACCCTCAAATCTCTGTAATAGAATGGGCTGTTGTAAAATTAATCTGTCTCCCAGTATTTGTACTTAATGATGCTGTTCATCAACATTATATGAAATTAAAGGAGTGGCATGATGACTGGGAATAGATGGTTTTGTTCATCATTTGCACAAGATCTCAATTTTCTCTTAAATAAATTTTCAGTTACAACTACAATAAGAAAAAATGCTCTTGTTCAATTAGGGGACTATTTTTGGAAGAAATTCATTGATTTCTTCCCTCCCAGTCATTAAAAGAAACAATTACAAACAGTAATTCTACCACCATTAATTTATTTGTTCTACTGTCCTAGCTACTTTACCAAATCTCACAGAAAACATCATTTATGTCTCTTTGGATAGTGATGTCACTCATGATTACCTGTTCCTTCCACACCATCTCATTTTGGAGGACTAAGACAAAGTTGCATTTTAGTTAAGCATAGCCACACTTGCACTGAGTACACACTTACCTCCTCATGAATAAAGCTGCACGATTTTAGGGAGGAGAGACTGTGAATGATGCTCACAGTTATACCAGGGGCATAACAGATAGTCTAATAAATAAAAACAATTAGAGTTCAGTCCGGCAGAGAAAGGCTTCCTAAGGAAGTGGCTAGGTTTTCTGCAGCCGCAGTGAAGTAGTCACGATCTTTGGAGAAGACATTTCTATGTGAAGCGTTTATTGTTAGTATGGTTGGTGAGTCATCAAGAGTCCCTGATGCAAAACAGACTCTCCTTCAACCAGAGAGATAACCACAGGAAGGTGTAGAGGTTTTTGTTTCTTTGTTTGGTTGCTTTTTTAATTCCCTTCTATGGTTGGAATTTGGGCTTCCTGAATTTAGATAAGTTTATGTTTAGCTTGGTTTTGCTAACATAAAATTTTAAAAATGAATAGCTTTCCTCCCAACTTTTCTGATGGTTTTATTAAAACATTGGTATGTACAGTTATTCTAAAATAAAATTTATTTATAGTTACCTTACCTATACCTTGGCTATGATGTTCATTTGGGTAGAGGTGTGCAAAAATTTAAAAGTTTTCAGATACTCAAAATTTGAGATATTTCCATGGGGGTTCATTCGTATTAAGCTTATCTTATAAGAATTCTAGACACGACACTAACTTGAAATCAGGTAACCTAGGTTTTGATTTCAATTTTAATATGACAAGAGTTTTATAAACTTGTCCAGGTCACTGGACATGTTTCAACCTAGACAAGTTTTTGCTTTCAGTCCAGCTTTAAAATAGAAGCACATTTATTCTATTTCCTGCTGAGGAGTACAGTGAATGCAAATAAAACATTCAACAAAAGTACTTTAGATTGTGAATCAATGTCTCTCCCAGATGTCTATCAAAGTTGCACTATGATTAATTTCATTTTGTGTAATATCAAAGAACTCATTCACCTACACACATGAAGTCAGGTTATTGCAAGTTTCACAAATCTACAGTTAAGGAACTGGAAATTTATCTAGGGACATCAGCCTTTTTTAAAAAAAAAATAAAATTTAATTCATTTAATGCTTGAACACTTTTTATCATGGCAGAGACAGTGGTCTCATACAGTTAATGGACAGAGAGTAGAACTATGATTTAATAGATACGGCAGGAAGTAGTCAGGAGGGGTGACTCCTAATCCCACCTGTGACACAAATAGACTCTGATCAGGCTTTGGGCAAGCCATTGGCTTTCTTTATTTGTAAAACGCAGGGATTGAACTCAAAAGATTTTTCTAACTTCAAAAATGTCCTGTTCTTATTTCAGTGAAATTATACAGTTTCTGACACATTCTGTAGATTGAAGTCCTTCGTAAACTATGTATAAGAATTAAGAATATGTATACATGCTTATGGAGCTCTAGTGGCTCAGTGGTTAAGAGCTCAGCTGCTAACCAAAAAAAAAAAAAAATATATCGACAGTTCAAATCCACCAGCCTCTTCTTGGAAACCCTCTGGAGCACTTCTGCTCTGTCCTATAGGGTGGCTATGAGTCAGAATCGACTCGACGGCAACAGGTTTTTGGTATACATACTTATAAGGAAACCTGGTGGTGAGGTAGTTGAAGTGCTTGGCTACTGACTGAAAGGTCAGTGGTTCGAACTCACCAGGTGCTCCACTGAGAAAGATGTGGCAGTCTGCTTCTATAAAGATTACAGCATTGGATACTCAATGGGGCAGTTCTACTCTGTCCTATAGAGTCACTATGAGTCAGAATTGACTCTACCGCAAAGGGTTTGGTTTTGGTTACATACTTATTCTTTCTATACATACATTAATTAGGCAAATGATTATAGGAGAAAATTGCTCTTTTTAGGAAATTATATTCACATTTGTTTCATTGGCCAGAAATAACGACAATAGAATGCTCAATAAATAACAAAGAGCTAAGAAATGTTTGTTGACATAATTAAGTGTTCTTTCCAGATAGAATGTATTTTACATAACCATTTTTTAAATAAGGCACATAAAAATTTAGTTTTACCATAAAAATATTTTAGGAACAGAGAAATAAAATGCGTATATCATGTCATTTGTCTTGCTGTACACGTTTGACTTTATAGATTCAACCAAATAGGAAAGGAAGTATCTTCTTATTCAACATGGAAAAAAAATACACAAATTTGCTCTATGTATTTAGTTATTTTTTACCAAATTTTCATGAAATATTTTCCTAAGTGATCATTTTACTAAGCATTTTCTGAAATTCCTGGGGCTAAGTTTCCCATACACAGAGTAATGTTAGGTTTGCTGTTAGGTTTCCAGAAATTTGATATTTTGGTGTAATCATTTTCAAAACAATACTTTGCATAATTTCCCTCATGGGGACTATGAAGGAAAACTTGATGTCATGTTTTGATTAGATATAATTTAGAGATTTTTCTTTATACAAAGACAGAAATAACTTTGCCATGTTGGCTCTTTTATTTAGATTTGTTTTTCTTCCCCTGCCCTAATATGCATTCAAATATTCTTCAAGCTGCAATGTTTACATTACTGTTTGACTTTCTTCCTTTCTTACACTAAAGTGGACTCAAGTCGTCCCTTTAACAAAAGGAAATACGGTCAACCAAACCAAAACCAAACCCGTTGCCATCAACTGGAAACCCATAGTGTTTCCAAGGAGCAGCTGATGAATTTGAACTGGTGACCTTTTGGTTAGGGGCCAAAAGCTTAACCACTGTGCCAGTAGGGCTACTCAAGTCCAAAGTATACATGTGCTATTCTTATCCTCCCACTTCTATGCTTCTTCAGAATTACTTCTTTCAGTTAAAAATTATGGAACCATATTAGTGCTGAAAGGCATTTTAAAGGTCTTTGCATCCAAAACTTTCATTTCACAGATGAGAAAACTGAGATCCTCTTGCTTAAGGATCCTTAAGCCAATAATATATGACTAGTAGGTGACTGAGTTCTAATCTAATTCAGATCTTTTGTCTACCAAAACCAGGACTCACTCTTCCCCTGTACCTGACTGCCTTTGTGACTGCCAGTTGTGATTCCTTTAAGCAATTTAAACCATGGCTTTCTTCTATGTTAGTGAGTGAATATACATGTAGCTTCCACAGAATATCTTGTAAGGCAGCCATGTACACCTGGGCTGTCTCAGGGAGGCCTGGGATCTTCCCAGTGACCCCAGCGTGTGCTGTGGAGGCCAAGACCTTAGTTGCCACTCTCCCCCACCACCACACAATCACTCTTGCATCTGAGAAATGAAGATGGTTGATGGCAGTGCCTTCCACCCTGGAAGCGCAACCCAGGCCAGAGAATCTTTTGGAGAGGTGAGGCCCCACTCACATCAAGGAATTCACGAACACTTACACTCTGGAATGCCCAGAAACTGTTGGTGAAAATTTTAACTGGAATGACCTTTCTGGAGTCCAATTTGGCAATATCAAGGGCTTTACAAAGTGCATTGTCATTGACACAGCAAATTAACTTCTAAGAATTTATCTTAAGACACGAATTTTTTTTAATTTATGCTAGCACACTCTCAAGCCAAGGGCTCAAGCATCAGTTGTAAACAATCCATTTTGTGATTTGTTTAATAAATTCTGGTTCTAGTTTTGTGGGAAAACCAAATTATGTCTAAATATGTGACCAATGTGTAGTTTGCTTGGTAAGACATATGGAAAATGTAGTCCTGTAAAAAAAAAAAAAAAAAAAAACTTAATCATATAAATGTAGCCGTTAACATTCAAGATATTTTAAAGAATCTAACTAAAATTATATGCAAATGCCTCTGTAGTGTTAAAATGCCAGGAAAAATACAGATGAACGCAAAACTACAACTTTCTCATAAGCCGATAATAGTTTGAAAATTATCTTCTAAAAATGGAACGAATTTCAATAATGCAAAATCCTATGAATTTGCTGTCAAGTGCTCAGACCTAATAAAGATAAATGATGCTGAAATTTCTTCATATTTAGGAAATGGGGCTCATTTCAGTTCCTAATATTACAGGAATTAAAAGCAAATGGGAAAAGCAATTGAACTAAATAATATTGGAAATAATGGAAAAATGAAGACAATCACTTTTACACCAATGCACTCAGAGGGCAATCAACCTGAAGTAATCAGCTCTCTTAAGAGCACATGCTCTTTAGATTCAGGCCCTAAACTTCAAACCTTATTTCTTTATTCTGTGTTCGCAATCAGATGTTGTAGTTTTGTGACAATCTATATCTTTTTATAATGCCCTCTTATGAACACATTAGGAATTAAAATTATCCATGGGACAATAAATTTGCAAAACTGTTTTTGTTGGGTGCCATAGAGTCTGTTCCGACTCAGCAACCCTGTGTACAACAGAATGAAACACTGCCTGGTCCTGTGCCATCCTCACAATCATTGCTATGTTTGAGCCTGTTGTTACAATCACTGTTTCAGTCCATTTCATGGAGGGCCTTCCACTTTTTCGCTGACCCTCCACTTTACCAAGCATGATGTCCGACTGGTCCCTCCTGATATCATGTCGAAAGTACATAAGATGAAGTCTTGCCATCCTCCCTCCTTAGGAGCATTCTGGCTGTGCTTCTTCCAGGACAATTTGTTATATTCAATATTATTTACCAGCACTATAATTCAAAGGCATCAATTCATCCGTCTTCCTTATTCATTGTCAAGCTTTTGCATGCTTATGAGGTGATTGAAAATACCATGGATTGGGTAAGGCACACCTTAGTCCTCAAGGTGATATCTTTGCTTTTTAACACTTTAAGATCTTTTGCAGCAGATTTGCCCAATGCAATACGTAATTTGATTTCTTGACTGCTGCTCCCATGGGCGTTGACTGTGAATCCAAGCAAAATGAAATCCTTGAGAATGTCTATCTTTTCTTCATTTATCATGATGTTGCTTATTTGTCCAGTTGTGAGGATTTTTGTTTTCTTTATGTTAAGGTGTAATCCATACTGAAGGCTGTAGTCTTTGATCTTCATCAGTAAGTGCTTCAAATTCTCTTTGCTTTCAGCAAGCAAGGTTGTGTCATCTGCATATCACAGGTTATTAATGACTCTTCCTTTAATCCTGATGCCACATTGTTTTCCATATAGTCCAGCTTCTTGGATTATTTGTTCAGCAAATAGATTGAATAAGCATGATGAAAGGATACATCCCTGACACGTACCTTTCCTGATTTTAAACCATACCATATCCCCTATTAGTCTATTAGAATGACTGCCTCTTGGCCTGTGTACAGGTTCTGCATGAGCACAATTAAGCGCTCAGGAATTCCTATTCTTTGCAATGTTATCCAAAGTTAGTTATGATCCACCCAGTCTAATGCCTTTGCATAGTCAATAAAACACAGGTAAACATCAGTCTTAGTTATCTAGCCTTGCTATAACAGAAATACCACAAGTGGATGGCTTTAACAAACAGATTTATTCTCTCACAGTCTAGAAGGCTAGAAGTCTGAATTCAGGGTGCCAACTCCAGGAGGAGGCTTTCTCTCTCCGTCAGCTCTGGGGGAAGGTCCTTGTCATCAATCTTCCCCTGGTCTAGGAGCTTCTCAGCACAAGGACCCCAGATCCTGGCTTTTCTTGTTTCCTGTCAATGTACTGCAGCAACCATTTTTGAATTATCTTCACCAAAATTTTACTTGCATGTGATACTAATGATATTGTTTGACAATTTCTGCATTATGTTGGATCACCTTTGTTTGGAATGGGCACAAATATAGATCTCTTCCAGTCAATTGGCAAGGTAGCTGTTTTCCAAATTTCTTGACATAGATGAGTGAGTGCTTCCAGCATTGTATCCATTTGTTGAAACATCTCAGTTGGTATTCGGTCAATTCCTGGAGCTTTGTTTTTCGCCAGTGCCTTCAGTGAACCTTGGACTTCTTCCTTCAATACTTTTGGTTCTTGATCATATGCTGAAATAACCGAACGTCAACCAATTCTTTTTGGTACAGTGACTCTGTGTATTCCTTCCATTTTTTTTTTTTTTTT
>NW_004444019.1:7392376-7404413 GCF_000243295.1 Trichechus manatus latirostris
TTTTTTTTTTTTGATGCTTCCTGTGTTGTTCAATATTTTGCCCATAGAAACCTTCAGTATTGCAACTCGAGGTTTGAATTTTTTTTTCAGTTATTTCTGCTTGAGAAATGCCGAGTGTGATCTTCCCTTTTGGTTTTCTAACTCCAGGTCTTGCACATTTCGTTATAATACTTTTTCTTCTCAAGCCACCCTTTGAAATTTTCTGTTCAGCTGTTTTAGTTCACCATTTTTTCCATGCACTTTAGCTACTTTATGTTTAAGAGCAAGTTTCAGAGTCTCTTCTGACATCCATTTTTGTCTTTTCTTTCCTGTCTTTTTAATGACCTTTTGTTTTCTGCGTGTACGATGTCCTTGATGTCATCCCACAAAGCATCAGTCATTAGTATTCAGTGCATCAAGCCTGTTCTTGAGATGGTCTCAAAATTCAGGTGGGATATACTCAAGGTCGTACTTTGGCTCTCGTGGGCATGTCCTAATTTCCTTCAGCTCCAGCTTGAACTTGGATATGAGCAATTGGTGGTCTCCTCAGTCGATCTCTGGCCTTGTTCTTGTTCTTGATGATATTGAGCTTTTCCATCATCTTTTTCCACAGATATAGTCAGTTTGATTCTTGTGTATTCCATCTGACAAGCTCCGCATGTACAGATGCCGTTTGGGTTGTTGAAGAAGGTATTTGCAATGAAGAAGTCACTGGTCTTGCAAAATTCTATCATGCGATCTCTGGCATCATTTCTATCACCAAGGCCATATTTTCTAACTACTGATCCTTCTTCTTTGTTTCCAACTTCCACATTCCAATCACCAGTAATTATCAATACATCTTGATTGCATGTTTGATCAATTTTAGAGTGCAGAGTTAATGAAAATCTTCAATTTCTTCATCTTTGGCATTATAGTTTGGTGTGTAAATTTGAATAAGAGTCGTATTAACTGGTCTTTCTTGTAGGCATATGGATATTTTCCTATTACTGACAGTGTCCTACTTCAGGATAGATGTTGAAATGTTCTTTTTGACAATGAATGTGACACCATTCCAGGCATGGTAGACCATGTGATTGTCTGATTCATAATGGCCAATACAATTCCATTTCAGCTCACTAATGCCTAAGATATTGATCTTTAAGCATTCCATTTCATTTTTGACAACTTCCAATCTTCCTCAATTCATACATCATGTACATTCCACATTCTGATTATTAATGGATGTTTGCAGCTGTTTCTTCTCATTTTGAGTCATGCCACAGGAACAAATGAAGGTCCCAAAAGCTTTGCTCTATCCATGTCATTAAGGTGGACTCTGCTTTGAGGAGGCAGCTCTTCCCCACTTGTATTTTGAGTGCCTTCCACCCTGAGGAACTCATCTTCCAGCACTATATCAAACCATGTTCCACTGCCATTTGTAAGGGTTTCACTGGCTAATTTTTTTAGAAGTAGATTGCCAGGTCCTTTTTCCTAGTTTGTCTTAGTTTGGAAACTCTGCTGAAACCTGTCCACCATGAGTGACCCTGCTAGTATTTGAAATACTGGTGACATAGCTTCCAGCATAAAGGCAAGATACAAGCCACCACAGTATGACAAACTGACAGATGAGTGGCAGATAACTAATATATACAAATATTGTAATATATTCAGTGTATTATTGACAAAAATCTAGACTTAATTTTGCCCCATCTTTTGAAAGTGACTTTAAGTCCTTGATCGTTCAGCATTTTTGTCGCTTTAGATGTTACATCTCTTAGCAAACCTAACTTAAAAGTCTAATTAGATTGCAGAGCTCTAATTAAGTCTAACTTTACCTTTTAGCAGCCATTAGTTGATTTTATTTTTAAAAATAAAAAAAAATTTGGCCTAATGATTTTGATGACATTCTCCAGTCCCCAGAATATATGAAATCACCCATTTTACTTTGGTTTATTTAAATTGGGGGCTCTCAAATTTGAAACTGTATGAACTATAGTTCTAAAAATGGGAAGAGGCTACTGTTAATTGAATAATTTCTACTAAGCCATTAGCACATTTTTTACTGTAACTTTTATGGCTAGAATTTATTTGTACCACGAGTGCCACAGTTCCCTCCACTCATGTTTGTTCTGTGACACTGCATCTCATGTTATGATCCCATTTTTACCCTCTTTGAAGTAAGACTCATGTGTCCTGAGCACCTTAAGTCTCTTCAAAAATTGTGAAGAATAAGTTGGTTCTCCTTTGAATGAATAACTCCACACATATTAAAATGTTTTAGATAGCAGCTAGCACTAATCTCAAGGACAGGAAAGAACTTTATGACTTCAGTCAATGAAATTCATTTGGCTGTAAGATCTGCTTTCCTAGCCGTAAATACAAACGTGTACCCAGCCAGGAAGCATTAGTACATTGCAAAGCCTGACATGGCACATTAGGAGCCAGCTATTCATTTATGCAAACTGTAACAGAGTGATGGAATAAATTAAAGATTAATTCTGTACACTGAACACTTTTTAAAAGAGAATTGTTGCATAATGTAAATCTGCTTACGTTTTCCTTCATTAAGCATTTTAATACCGTGATATTGGCATTACATCTTAAATCAACTTTGTCAAAGTCTCAGTAGTTGTGTTTAGTGTGTATTTATTTAACAAACCATTGAAATTTATATTGAGCACTAAAATGCACGAAGCGTTATGTGAATGGGGATATTCTAAACGATAGATACAAGTAGTGACCTCACTGAGCTCATAACCTTGTGGGAAGGACACAGAATATTGATGAGTGCTGTGGTACAGATGGGAACATGTCAGTGTTGTGGCACAAGGAGAGGAGTACTTACTAATGAGATAAGGATATTCGTTTGCATGCATGTATCTGTGTGCATCATCTCCTGATTGTATTGTAAATATATTATACAAATACACATACACGCACACATTTCAACCAAAGACATACGGCCAACTCCATCCTCTAAGGACCTTCTCCACCAGGCCAGGTTGAACATGACACAATATAACCTACCACTGGGTATCTTAGCTACTTTGCTTCCCATGGCCCACATGTCCTGGCCAAGATCCCCAAATTCCCAAGCACACAAAGCAAACTTCATAAATATTTTCACAAAATTATGAAGTTCTGGATAGAAACTTTGTGTTTTCCAGTAAATTCTCCACTTACACAATTTTAAAAATGATGCAGATTATCTATATATTATCAAAATTACCTGATATTTACTAATCAAAATTAAGAACCATTGGATTTTATCTGTAACGGAGAAATGGGATCATAAACAGAACCAGGATAAAGGGGCAGGTGGAATTTGAGTGATGAGTAAATAGTTTTGATTCAGGTCAACAACCAGAAATCATACATATTCAGATCAATGTGAAAACTCCACTTGTATCTGTGTGTTCAAGACCTATTCTGTTCTAGAAACCTCTAGTTTTTTCTGGTAGCAACAGGCAGGCATTACCCTCAACTTAAACCATATATACCTTGTCATTCTCTAGGAACCCTTTCAGCTCTGACTAGCATAATCAGTTGCCCAGTATCGCCTTCCAATGTTAATTCCACCTGTTCTCACTTGATCCCCTGTGTTTTAGTCATCTAGTGCTGCTATAACAGAAATATCACAAGTGGATGGCTTTTAATAGAAGAGAAATTTATTATCTCACAGTCTAGTAGGCTACAAGTCCAAATTCAAGGCATCAGCTCCAGAGGAAGGCTTTCTCTCTCTGTCTGCTGTGGAGAAAGGTCCTTGTGATGTATCAGTCTTCCCTTGGTCTGGGAGCATCTCAGCGCAGGAAACTCAGGTCCAAAGGACACACTCTGCTTCCAGCACGGCTTTCTTGGTGGTATGAGGTCTCCATGTCTCTCTGCTCACTTCTGTCTTGTATATCTCAAAAGAGACTGGCTTAAAGCACTACCTAATCTTGTGGACCTCATCAATATAACTGCTTCTAATCCATTTTATTACATCATAGTGATAGAGTTTACAACACATAGGGCAATCACATCAGATGATAAAATGGTAGATAGTTGTACAATACTGGGAATCATGACCTAGCCAAGTTGACAGATATTTTTTGGGGGCACAATTCAATCCATGACAGCCTGCTACCTTTTACTCAACAGAGAAACAGGCAAGAACAAGTTAGCACAGGGAGTTTGACATGTAGCGCTTAGTTTTATATCCTTCACATGGTAGCTTACCTTCAGTTGACTCATTTACTATTCAGTGAAACAAAGGACAGTTAACCTGCTCTCACTATTTGCAACTACCTTCCCCCTAAGAAGAAAACAAGTTTATGCTTTGTTGTTTTTAACTGTTTACTACTAGGCTGACTACCATGAACTTCCCTGAGTCCTTAAGAGTTTGTTATTTGACATTATTAAAGAAAGAGGAGACGGGTTAGAAATATTATCACATTCACAATATGCTTATAGTTTGTGCTATAAATGCAGTAAATTCTCACAACCATAGCAATGCTTTTTCAGTGCTTAGCATTCTTCTCTGTTGAAATCTTGTGCCAAAGATCATCCCACTAGAGAAAACGTTATCACGAAGAATATGAGGTTCAACATTGTCCTACAATATCCAAATTAAATGACTTTGATGCCACAATCACTTTAGAAAACAATATGGCAATAAATTATCAAATTAAACGTGTCTTTATCACATGACCCAGCAATGCCACTCTTAGGTATTTACCCAAGACATAAAAGTACATGTTCACACAAAAAGCGTGTAAGCCAATTAATTATAATAACTGAATATGAATAGCTATTATTCATAACAGCTAAAAACCAGAAGCAACCCAAATGTCCGTTAGTTGATAAATAGATCAACAAATTATGGTATATGCATACCACAGAATATTACTCAGCAATAAGAAAATGGATGAATTTCAAAAACATTATGTTAAATAAAGTCAAACACAGAAGTCTATGTAATGTATGGTTCCATATGAATGAATTTCTGGAAAAGACAAAATTATAGTGATACCATGCCCGAGGCTACCTGGGGCCCCAGGTGAGGAGAGGAGATCAGTGAAAAGGTGATTGAGGAAACTCATTAGGGTGAGAGATCAGTTCTCTCTATTCATTGTGTTGGTGGTTGCGTGGTCATATGCAATTGCCAATAGCATTAAACCACACACTTAAAATTGGTGGATTTTAGTATCTGTAAGTAATACCTTAACAAACAAAAAGAAGAAAATTAAATGACTTTGTCTTTGATACTGGATATGAGTTCCCCAGAACTGTACATGCCCTGTGAATAGCAGGTAGCTTATTTCAAATAAAACAGCAGGGGTGAATATATATATACATAAATATATGTGTGTGTGTATATATATATTTCTTCAAATAACTAAAAGTACTATCAACAAATCTTTAAATTTCTAATTAATAAGGGATCTGTAGTGTTTTATACATTTTAGATTAAAACCTATGTATGCAATAAAGGTTTATTTCTGTTTTATATATTTAAATTATATTTATGTCTAATTTTTATGACTTATAAATATGATTATATTTAAAATAGCTTAAACTTTTTGTGAGTAAACGGTACTTGGTAAGATATTTCAAAAGGTAACTGTGTTCTGTAGATTGAGCATATTGAGATAAAGCATTGACTTGTAAATTTCTATTGCTAGAATAAATGACAGTCAATAATTAGCAGCAGGATTTATTTATAGTTAATCTCTACTTGCTTTCTTGCTATGTCACATTCCAGTCTTTCATCACAGTGTATTTTGGGATAGTCTAAAAAATGTCAAGGCAGCATTTTGCAAGAAGAGCGTTTGGTCTCCTGGAGAACAAAACTGTTAGGTCCACCTTGAGATAAATGAATTATGTTCATTTAAAGATTGCCTTGAGGTTTAAATTCACATTCTATCTCTCTCCTAGGTGAATCAGATTTAAGTAATGGAGAGCTTGTCAGTGCTGTTATTTTTTCATCTTTCTTAGATTTAAAATGGTAGCATTCAGCACTCGCTTTTTCCCAAAGTTCTCTAGTTCCAGAGAGAGTCTGTTTATAACAATAAATGGATTGTATCTTCCCATGAATGATACCTTAATATTTGTATCACATCTTAAATCTACTCACCAAAGTTTCTTATTTTTTTTGCTTAGGTTGCATTTATTTAAAATATCATTCCAGCGTGTATTGAGCAGAAGCAATTAATATTTTTCATCAGTCTTTTCTTCTTTTAATCATAATTACTCTGTTTCAGAAATTATACTGTCGTTAATTCCAAAATCATTGTGGTCACAATCAGACCTGAACCCAAAACAACTGATTCTTTCCTGGAGATAGAACTAGCTCATTTGACTAATGTAAGTATCATCCCCTTGGCACTGAATTGCTTATAGAATTTACCTTAAAAGGTTAACAGTCATTCTTTTTGACCAATTAGACCATAACACATTTTCTAGAATATGTGTACTTGCAAATGGATTTGTTATATGTTCTTATTATATAGAAACAGAATGTCATACTATTCTATGATTTTCTTGGATTAATCTCTTTTTTACTTTATCCAAGGAAATAGTTAACAAATTGTTAATTTATCAGTGCATACATATTAACTGGACACTGTGCTAGACCTAGAGAGACCAAGATGAATAAGAGCCTGTTTCACGGTGTAGTGGGGAATTCTGTCACATAAATATGCGGATTTAAGATGAATGCGGCAATAGAAGTTATAAACATAGTACAAAGGAGAGTGATTAACTGGGGATAGAAGGGTGTGTAAGTGCAATGTGGATGATGAAATTCTTCAGATCTTGTAAAGTCCTTTGTAGAAATTAAAATTATCTATTTATCACTTACACATTCACTTTAAATACTTACGTCATTAATATGTTGGGGCAAGGAAGGTGATTCCTATTAAAACTTGTATGAAAGTCAGCCAGTCTCGTGCTTTACACGTCCATATTGTTTCTCTTGTAAAGTTTCTATCAAATTGACCTTTACATACCAAAAAAGTGAAGTGCAAAGTAATTAAGTCATTTTCCCAAGTCATATAGTTAATGAATGACATAACAGAATTAATATTCACATTCTCTGGGCTACCAAGTCTGTGTATTTTCTGCTATTGTATGGTTTCTGATTTCACAAGGAATCAGCCTTGGTTTTATAAAAAATGGCAGTGATCTTCCCTGTGAATTACTTTTTACTAAGATGCCCCAGGTTTCCTAGATTGTTTAATGAAAACTGAAAAACTCTCAGCAATAACTTTCAAATATCGCAGACAATTCTTAAACTATCTAGGTTTTTTCCTACTTTTGTCAAAATGTGACTGTATATACTGGCTCTCTCTAAACTCAAGAATGTATTTTATTTCAACGTATCTATCTCCTCACACCTTAGTAGAGACCTAAACTCATCACTGCACTGAAAACTGCAAGAAACTTCTGGCATTCATTTTCAATAAGAATTCGTTCAAAATATGTTTTTAAAATGTTTATTTAATTCTTTTTATTGTTCATTTTGGCAATGCCTGTCGAGTTGCAAGCATTGGGAAAAGCAGTAAGAAACATGCTTTGTCTCAAAACTGTAGAATTACTGAATAATTAATACCATGTCAGAATATGTGCCATGTTCATTAGGGAGAAAACACTTATGTGAATGAAAGACCTTCCAAAATAGAGATAAAATCATGATTTAGAATTAAAAGAACATGTGAATTAAAGGAAAACTTTTTGATAAGTTGAAAAAGAGTAACCTCAAAAACAGCATTAAAACAGTCTCATGGTTTTAATTCAATAAAACTACGTGAAAGGAACATATTTAAACTTTGAGTCAAATGTTTCAATTCTGGGTGCATATTGTGTCTACCAGTCTACAAAAGAAGTAAACCATGTATGATGGTTATGGTTGTGTGTCAACTTGGCTGGGTCATGATTCTCGGTGGTTTGGCAGTTATGTAAAGATGTTGCTTGGCAGCTATGTAATGATGTAATTTGGCAGTTATATAATGATGTAGTCATCCTTCATAATGTAATCAGCCAATCAGTTGTAAGGGGAGTTTCTTTGGGGGTGTGGCCTGCATCTAGTATATATACGGATGTTCTGGCAAAGCTCACTCACTTGCTCTGGATCTTACATCTGGCTCGTCATCATCCAATCTCCAGTTCTTGAGGCTTGAGCCCACTGCTTGCCATGTAGCCTGCCAATCTTGGAATTCGTCAGCTTCCAAAGCCTGTGAGCCAACAGCCTGCCATCTTACCTGCCCATCTTGGATTCTTCAGCCTTTGCAGCTCGTGAGCCAGTGGCCTGCCATCTGACCTGCTGATTTTGGGTTCATTAGCCTCTGCAGCTACAGGAGTCAGGAGAAGCCTCCAGCCTGATGCCTGACCCACGGACTTAGGACTTGTCAGCCTCTACAACTGCATGAGCCATTTCCTTGAGATAAATCTCTATATATATATATATGTTGTATGTACATATATGTGTGTGTGTGTGTGTGTGTGTGTATAGGCTTCACTGGTTTTGCTTCTGTAGAGATCTAGAGAATCCCAGCCTAAGACATTTGGTACCGACAATGCTTCTAGAGAAAAAAAATCATGAGGATGAGTTTTCTAAACTAGTTCTCAAGTCTGACTGGCCTTAAAGATGCTAATGACTCTGTGTCTAGTGGTAAAGAGGGTGCTTCTATTCCATGGTGTGAGGTAGCAATACTAATATGCAAAATTTCACCACCAATAGATCAAGTGTTTGTGAGGAGTGAGGCACTGGGTGATTGCATGTTTGATACTTTTCTACAATTTTGTCAGAATGAGAAGTATAGGGAAGCTGGTTGGTTGGTCCTTTTGCTAGACAAAGTGATGAAAGAAAGAGATGAGGTCAGAGCATCAGAGTCACAGCTCAAGACCTCAAAGTTACCACCTGTGCCCTAAAAGTAAGCCTTATTTCTTGTAGTAATAGAGCTGATGTTGCTGAAAACCAAACCCAGAGTCTTATCATAAGAGTAGCTGAATTACAACGCCAACTAAATTCCCAACATTGATTGAATTGTGTCTGAAGTTAAAGTGATGGTGTTGATTGAGAAGAAATGGGATGCTGAAACATAGGATGGGGACATATAGGCAGATAATCAGAAAACTGGTGCCGTTGAGCCCCTAAATTCCATTGAATCATTCCTGCCAACAGAACTAGCCCTCTTATTCCCATTTTAAGAGATTACTCGACCTTTGTCTACTAAGCTGTCCTCCCTAGTAAAACCATTAGCCTTTCCACTCCCATCAGATGAGATTAACCGAGCTGTGTTTGAACAGCCTTTGTCTGAGTTATTGCCGTGGGTGGCGTCTGAGTCATTGAATGGACCACTGCCTGGGGTAGATGCCTTACAAGACTTTGCTAAATGTTCCCAGGACCCACCCCTACCACCTATTTTTGCTTCTAGAACTATAACTAGACTTAAGTCTCAGCAAGCCCCAAAAGGTGAAGTACAAAGTGTGACCCAGGAGAAGGTACACAACACTCCAAAAGAACTTCTTCACTTTTCTAATGTGTACAAACAGAAACCTGGGGAATATGTGTGGGAATGACTATTAAGGGTGTGGGATAATAGTGCAAGGAACATAAAATTGGATCAGTCTGAGTTTATTGGTATTGGCCCACTGAGCACAGGTTCTTCAACGATTCAATGCTTCAGCTTGAGCAATTAGGAAAGGATCTAATAGTTTATTTGGTTGGTTCACTGAAGCACAGATTACGTGGTGGCCAACACTAAATCAAGTTGAAATACCACACCTGCCTTGGTGTACTGTAGGAGAAGATATCCAAAGGTTTGTGGGAGTTGGCATGTTAGAGTGGATTTATCAGGTTAGACCCACAGACCCACATGTGGAATGTCCAGAGGACACATATTTTACCACAACAGTGAGGGAATTTGTGAAGGGAGCCCTAGAATCCTTGAAGACTGCTGTGATGGCTATTTTATGTAAGTCAGATTTGACAGTGGGAACTGTCCTAAATGAATTAAGACACCTAACCACAATAAGGAACCCTCGTGGTGCAGTGGTTAAAGTGCTCTGCTGCTAACTGAAAAGTCAGTGGTCTGAACCCACCAGCTGCTCCGTGGGAGAAAGATGTGGCAGTCTTCTTCCATAAAGATTTACAGTCTTGGAAAACGCAATGAGACAGTTCTGCTCCATCCTATGGGGTCACTATGAGTTGGATTCGACTCAACAGCAGTGGGTTAACTACAATGTGGCTGATTGGACCCTGTGGTGGGAGGGGCCAAGTGGCGGCACTCAGTCAACAAAGACAAGGTGAACGTGGTTACTGTAATGGACGGCGGAGTCAAAGCAGTAATCTGAATAGTCCAACTTTCATGGACCTATGGCACTGGCTACTTAGTAATGATGTCCCTATGAGTGAAATAGATGGGATAATTACTTTGGATACAGATTTGCCTTCCCTGCATGCACTGCTTCTGCCAAAACTATCATCCGCGGACTCACAGAATGTCTTATCCACATCATGGTATCCCACACAGCATTGCCTCCGATCAAGGAACTCACTTCACAGCAAATAAAATACAGCATTGGGCCAATGCTCATGGAATTCACTGATCTTACCATATTCCCCATCATCCTGAACAAGCTGCCTTGATAGAATGATGGAATGGCCTCCTAAAGACACAATTACGGCACCAGCTAAGTGACAGTACTTTGCAGGGCTGGGACAGTTTTCTCCAGGAGGCTGTATATGCTTTAAACCAGCATCTAATATATGGTGCTGTTTCTCCTGTAGCCAGAATTCACGGTTCCAGGAATCAAGGGGTGGAAATGGGAGTGGCATCACTCACTATTACCCCTAGTGACCTACTCACAAACTTTTTGCTCCCTGTCCTCACAACCCTATGCTCTGCGGGTCTAGAGGTCTTAATTCCAAAGGGAGGAATACACCCACCTGGAGACACAACACAAATTCCATTGAACTGGAACTTAAGCATGCCACCTGACCATTTTGGGCTCATCATGCCTCTGGATCAACAGGCGAAGAAGGGAGTTACCATACTGGCTGCTGTGATTGATCCTGACTACCAAGGGGAAATCGGATTGATATTACATAAAGAAGGTAAAGAAAAGTATGTCTGGAATACAGGAGATCCCTTAGGGCATCTCTTAGGACTACCATGCCCTGTGATTAAAGTCAATGGAATACTACAGCAGCACAATTCCGACTTGACTACTAACAGCCAAGACCCTTCAGAAGTGAAGTTTTGGGTCACCCCCTCAGGCAAAGAACCATGACCAGCTGTGGTGCTTGCTGAGGGTAAAGGGAATATGGAATGGGTGGTAGAAGAAGGTGGTTCTAAATACCAGTTATGACCATATGACCAGTTGCAGAAATGAGGACTGTAATTGTTATGAATATAGCTTCTCTTGTATGTGTGCATCAAATATTTTTATTTTCTTCACTTATAAAATATAAAATGTAAATAGGCCTAGTGTGTTTTCAATTGTATGCATGTTAGTTGTATTATGTTAAGTGGAAGCATGACTTTATAATTGTCTTTATTTAGAGATTTTGTATGGTTTAAAGTGATGTGTACAGGTGCCAAGTTGACACAGGATAAACTATGATAGTTAAGGTTGTGTGTCAATTTGGCTGGGCCCTGATTCTCAGTGGTTTGGCAGTTATGTAATGGTGTAGTCATCTTCCATGATGTGATCTGACATGATCAGCCAATCACTTTTAAGGGGAGTTTCCTTGGGGGTGCAGCCTTCATCCAAAATATATATGGACATTCTGGCAAAGCTCGCTTTTTGCTCTGGATCCATCATCATCTGACTTCCAGTTCTTGGGACTTGAGCCAACAGCCTGCCATATTGCCTACTGATCTTGGAATTCACTGGCCTCTACAGCCTGTGAGCCAGCAGCCTGCCCTCTGACCTACCTATCTTGGGTTCATCAGCTCCTGCAGCTACGTAAGTCAGGTGAAGCATCCAGCCTGACGCCTGACCCATGGACTTGGGACTTGCCAACCTCTACAACTGTGTGAGCCATTTCCTTGAGATAAATCTCTCTCTCTCTCTCTCTGTGTGTGTGTGT
>NW_004444019.1:7404513-7435953 GCF_000243295.1 Trichechus manatus latirostris
TATATATATATGCTTCACTGGTTTTACTTCTCTAGAGAACTCATCCTAAGACACCATGTATGGACAAAATTTTTTTTCTCCATATGGAAATCAGTGGGTTAGTCAACAAATCATAGTAACATTAGCTAGATACTGGGGTATCAATGAGAGTCAGCACATGAGAATGATAAGGTAATTATCTCAGCTCTCTTAGAATCAGTTCTGTGCCTTTGAATATTTTGAGTGAGTGAATTGACCAGATGACTAAAAGAATATTATTCTCACTTTAGAAGACCCAGCTTTTAGAGAATATACGTACATCTATTACAAAAAGAGGGTGGAATGGAGAAGAGGGGGAAGAAGAAAAGCTTAGACTGGAAAAGAAAAGGCCACCACAAAGTGCTCTCACTCCGATTCTCCCCTCACTTGGATTGTTGGCCCAGTTGCTATCTTCAGAAACCTGAAAACCAGTTGCAGTCAAGTAGATTCTGACTCATGGTGACCTCGTGTGTGTCAGGGTAGAACTGTACTTCATAGGGATTTCAATGACTGATTTTTCAGAAGTAGATCACCAGGCCTTTCTTCCAAGCCACCTCTGGGTAGACTAGAACCTCCAACATTTCAGTTAGCAGCCAAGCACATTAACTGTGGGCACCACCTAGGGACTTTGATGTTCTTAGAGGCTACATCAATTATCAACCCACAATGCAGCCTCTCTGGACTGCTCAAGCCCTCATTTCTTCTCTTTAGTTTAAACAGTAAACTCACGCTTGTCTCTACAATATATAAAGCTTTTCATGTTTAATCATTTTCAATTTCTAGTGCTTGTTATATTTATTTTATAACCCAAGTTAGACTTTTTAAAAACTATATTTGCAGTGAGAGGAAATATATGACTGATTTATTAAGTATCTTAATATTTATTATCACTTTTATAAAGATATGTTCAAAATTCTAATATTAGTTCATTTCCATGGAAGAGATAACCAAGAAAAGCCTATGCAGAAATATGACAACCTTAGCTAAAATATGAAGAAAAAATAGGTCTTAAATATGTAGAATGAAATTGATAGGAATAAACTGAAACATCATGTTGGAGTATAACCATTGTTAACTGCTTTCAGAATTGAACAATTTTAGATACGACATATCACTAATATTATGTCTGTCTGCTTTCACCTATTTTCTTACATCAAAAGTATCTGCAAGCACTTTCCTGAAGCTCAGGAAAGAGTAATAACTTGCAAATTATATCTGGTTTGTATACCACGTGGAAAAAGTGAGGAATGGAAACTAATAGTGAGTCTAGGAAAAAGCCTGTTAACATTTTCTTAACGAAATGTGCCCTTTTAAAAAAGTTTTTTTTAACAAATAGCATTTACAGTATGTTAAATATAATAAGGCCCTTGGGAACGGGTAGGACTAGGTAATAGAATGTGGAACCTTGAAACTTCAGATTGTACTCAGCAAAGCCAATTCAGTTTTAACCAGCTCATAAGTCATTAATGAGTAAATTGCTATTCTTCGTTCTTTGGGCTAATGATTTTATTGCTGTGACCTCAAGAGTCATAGTTTGTGGTCCTTAGTGCTTAGGCACAGTAATTGTGTGCTCTTAAGAAATATCAAATTTGTTTTTCCCAGAAAAAGAATTTTCTTTTTCATATTACTTAAAGCTACTTTAGAGTGACATTTATATTTCTCAATACTGCTAGACTCTATGGTGTATAAGGAAAATGCATAAGTAAATAGTTTTATTGAAAGTAATTCTTGAGACTTAAATAAGTGAAGTAGAATGGAACTATAGGTGTACACATACACTTACACTCAGACATACACACAGACACAGACACACACACACACACCATGCTTGTGGGCCTGACCAGTCAGGGCCTACTGTTACTTTCCAAGGTAGATAATATTCCCATTTTAAAGATGAGTTAGAAGAATAAGGAAGTAAGTACTTTGCCAGTCTGAAAATATTTTCTTTTTCTGAACAAAACTCATTGTCTAGTTCCGTTTCAGGTGGGAAGACAGATTAGACCCTGCTGGCCTCCAGTTTTGTCTTGCCTTTCTTTTTATTTCTTTTTCTGAGCGTCAACTCTAATGGTGTAGGTAGGGTGCCACTGCTGTCTTTCAGGGTTGAGAAAAAGTCATCAGGTTTACTTACAGTTCTCAAATTGGTCGTATACCCAAAAGATCTTACAGGAATTTGTGTAGTGTATTATACTTTCAGGGGCTATGAAGCCATTTATGTGTTAGAAGACATAACCCTGAAAGGGTTTGCTCCCATTGATCAGTTTTTAGTGACCTGTCATAGATTTGACTGTGGAAAAATCTGTGATATCTGCTAAGGTCTTACTTCCTCCCTCCACATGCATTCCCAAGATTTTTTAATATGTATTTTCTCAATTAGTACTAAAATTGTGCTAGAAAGGATGTAATATTATGTCCAAACCCCTTATTTTGTAAATAAGGAAAGAGAAAAGTTGTGCAGACCAAGGGGAAAAAGAGAATCATCATGGGATTATGTTGACAAAGTTGGTGAATTTTTTCTTTTATTTCTGTTGTTAAGTAGATACTGGTTTGGCTGATGTTGAAACAGAGGAGAAGTAAAAGAAAATAGCAAAGACTAAAGACACTTGAAAGTGATGTGTAGTACATCTATGGCAATTGGAAATTTGGGACATGGTGCGTTTTTAAAGTGCTTAAAAATGGGTGACTGGAAACGTTTAATATTTAGGATAGAACCAAGAGAGACAGTTTGCTTGTTTATTTTGGCCAAAAAATTGCTTGTCAAGAATAGCATATCCTTTCCAAAAATTTTCAAATGCACACAGTTTTAATATTTTTTAAGTGTCAATTATATTGACAGCTTGGTAAATTAATCTTCTTTAGCCCATCTGTCTCTTTTACCTGACAATTTTTGTTTTCTTTGTTTAATGCATTTCTTAAATTCTCTTCAATAGGCTAGTTCATAGCTTGCTTGCTTTCCTCTTGCCCTGTCATTACATTTTGTTATTGCTCTCTTTTGGGCTTAGCATATCCTACTATTGATTTTCTGTAAATTCCTCATAACAAATCTTGTAGCAGGGTCCCTTTGAGAGAAGTATCTGAAAATTTATAACAAATATTTTACAAGTGGTTTGTTGGTAGAACCTTGTAGCCAGTTTTTTAATTTTTTTTAATGTTTGGAATTTACTCATCTTTTGCTTTTTGCTTATATTTACCATCTCACATCCTTACTCCTTAAGTGACTGGTGCATCTGAGCACATAGCTTCCTTTAATTGGTTTGGTTTTGCTTATTTTTTTAAACTTCAGATTTGTATGAGTCATTGATCTCAGTTGTCAGTCTTACTAGAATGAATGCTCACAGAGGAGGTCTGTCCGTTGTGGACATCCAAGAATGTACAGTGATGCATAAGATTGAGGGGTACAGTTTGGAACCTATAATAATAATTCTCACTTAGATATTGTTCAAAACTTCACCAGCACAGAGAAAGGGAAAGAAGCATGAAACAGGATATAAGATGTGAGGGGTGAGGAAGGTAGAGGACAAAACTGAGCATTAATGAAGATATGGAATAAGAGTAAAGGAAGCAGTTCTTGTTTTTATACTTTAGTCTGAAAGTGGAAATCATTTTCTTTAGGGGGTTAAGAAAGGAAAAGGATGCCGAACATCTGCTTTTACTGATGTTCATGTTGTGTTTTCCTTCTAATATTTATTTTCTTTTGTTATGTTATGAATAATAATTGTGAAATATTCTATAGTTAGTATGCTGTATTGGTTTATAAAGAAATTAACTTAATCTAACTCATACACTACAAAAAGGAGTGAACTGAAAATCCAAGTTCTGCATTCTAGTGAAGTGAGTAGCATCTGGGGTCTTAAAAGTTTGCAAGCAGTCATGTAAGCTATGACTATTGGTCTCCACTCATCTGGAGCAAAAGAGTAAGAAGGTAACCAAAATCTCAGAGAAGAAATACATCTGCAAGGCTGATAGTCTACACGATCCACAACCTCATCTACCCTGAGACCAGAAGAACTAGATGGTGCTCTGCTACCACCACTGACAGTTCTGGCCAAGGTCACAATAGATGGTCTCAGATAGAATGGGAGAAAAATGCAGCACAAAACTCAAATTCTTAAAAAAGGCAAGACTAACTGCACCAGTTGAGACCAGAGGACTCCCTGAGACTATTGCCCAGAGACACTTTGAACCTGGAATCGAAACTGTCCCGAGATCCTTTTTAGCAAGAAGAGCAGAGTGGCACACAAAATAAAGGATATTACCTGAAAGATCGGTGCTCTACTAAAAAACCATCTGTATGAGATGAAAAGGTCGACATTTACTGTAAAGCAAAGATGAGAAGATAAGGGGGCAGGGAAACTAGAGTACTTGAAATGGAACAACCAGAACGCAAAGAGAATATTGACACATTGTGGAAAATGTAACTAATGTCACTGAATAATTTGTGTAGAAATTGTCATGTGGGAACCCATGTTGCTGTGTAAACTTTCATTAAATGTTGTGTACACTTGCATTATTAGGAATATGGCATCTAAATTGTGGACGTGGTCTGATGATTAAGAAGATACTGCATGTCAACAAATTCTCTGAAAATAAATAGATAATACAACTGTCTCTTGACTCCAGGCAGCTCACTATCTAGAGGCAAAGGAGCAGGTGGTGGTGGTCATACACGTGCATAATATAACGGTCTAAATATTGTGAATTTGTTGGTTTCCTTAAAGAAGGTACTAAAACACAATAAAATATTACTTAAAAAAAAAAGGAGTTAACTAGATTTAGAGGGTTTGTTATCTCAAGTTTCTCACCTATGCTTGGTTTCTATATCCTTGAAATGTACACTCCTAGATCCTTGATTGTGACATGTCAAGGATAATTTGTTGTCTGTTAAGTGCTATGAGCACCTTTAAACAAAACCTGGTATAAATATAGCGTGATTTTATGATGCAACATTGTAGCTGTGGTGAGGCTTTCTCAGGAAGTCACAAGCTATATGAAACATCCAGGTAAAAGTAGACAGAATCTCATAGTGTGGAGTAAGAAACCAGTTTGAAATATCATTACCCTCCCCATCCCCTGAACATCCAGATCTATGCCTTGTGTAAGAGCCAGATAAGTACACTCTTCTTCACTCAGACTTGTTCTGACTACTACAGGCCATGACCCTCTGTCCCTCGTTTATCCCTTACATAGTACCTTATGACATTTATATGAGTATTTCTCTTGTATTGTTATATAAACATTTCATATGTTTGTTCCTTATGTACCTCTATAGGACTCTAACTTTTTCGGAGAAGGGTTTATTTGTATGCTCTAGCAGCATAATTTAGAGGTATGAGTGTTTGATAAGAAGTCAAATACCCTGGCTTTGTGCTCTTTGTGGATTTTAGAGAATGATAAGGGAGCTACAAAATTGGAGTTAATTGAATGTCCCAATTAAAATAGAGAATAAGTAAAGGTGGGGAGGATTTCACAAATTTTAGAATAGTAATCTTAATTTTTATTTCTGGCAAAATTCTAGAATGGACCCAGCAAACAGTACTTAGAAAGGCACACCTCACAAACAGCCTGCTCTAAACTTTCAAAGGTATTGATTTTCCAGATACACTCAGATGATTACCTACGTGTAAACAAGACTGAGGCCTGAGAGCTAGATCATAGCTGGCTAGCACTAAGGGAGCATGTTCACTTGTAGAAGGGAGGCAGTGGCTCTGTCTTCTAGTCACCTTGACCTAGTCATCATTTTTATCCATAACTTTGGTGCACGTGGGCATAGATCTCGTTTCTTAATACTGTATTGACGCAAAACGTGGAAGCAATAGTGAATGTGTAGGATGCCAAAAGCAGGATTCAAAAACCTCCCAAGAGATTGGAACATATAAGTAATACCTGTCAGGATCAGGAAGAGACTACCAAAATATCTGATACAAACTTAGCTTGCATTATTAGGAATACAGTACCTAAATTGCAGACACACCTAAACTGTAGACCACTTTATTCTGCATAGGTCAGACACAAGTGGGTGATTCACTAAATGTAATTTAAGAGTACATGTTCTAGAAGATGAGTGACATGGAGGATGTAAGAACTTGAAGCCAACCGAGTACGTTTAATGGAGAAGACTCTTCAGGGATGTGATATCATCTGTAGATATCTAAAGATATTCTGTAAAGGAAAATTTGTTAGTTTCAAAAGGCAAAATAAGGTCCAAAGGAATGTAAACAGGTAGATATAAAGGGGGAAAAAAATCCAACAATTAAAACTCAAAACGGGAAGTACTTCCCTTGATAATCCAGTGTGGGAAACTCATTGTGTCATCCTGAGGGTTATGGTGGGTACTCAATGCATAATTACTGAATTGAATAAAAATCTGACACTTTTTTCTTATGGTGTCATTAGACATGATTCGATACAAGCATGGTCTGTGATTAAGGTGATATTGCAAGTCAACAAACTCTTGAAATAAGTAGATAATACAGCTCTCTCTTGACTCCAGGCAGCTCACCATCTAGAGGCAGAGGAGCAGGTGGTGGTGGTCATACACGGGCATAGTACAATGGTTTAAATATTGTGAATTTGTTGATCTTCTTAAAGAAAGTAATCCAGAAATAAATATTTTAGAGGAAGCAAAATGAAACAGAAATCATCAAACTATGGGCCTTGTGGGATGTGAAATCTTCACTTTCAATTTTTGACATTTGGAATAAATCTGTTTTCATGACAGATTTCGTAAGATGGGTCATCAAATCTATGAAAAAGGAAATGCAATTTCTTAGGCAGAAAAAAAACTAGTGAAGGAATCTTTAGTGGATCTTGCTGCAAGATAAGAAGTCTACCAATCTGGTTGCATTTTGCATAACCCTTCATTTTTTTTATGTATGTACTCAAGATATGTTTATTCTTTCTCTGCTTATTTTTAGGGTACTTTGAATCCCTATTGTGTGTTGTGGGATGACTCAAAAACGTAAGTGACAGATGTTTTCTTACATTACTTTGGACTAAATATTCAAAGCACATTATTTCAGCCACCTGCTAGTCAACAGGAGTATGTTAAGTCTGTGGGATGAGAGAAAACATTCTCTTTTTTTGAATCTGCAGGACAGCACAATGAATATGTTTGTGTGTGATGCCATCAGGTTATGTCCCAAGATTGGATTGCATTACCTAATATATAAGGCGCATTGCAATGCGGAGTCCATGAGGATTTTTTAAAAGCTCTGATATTTTAAAATTGTAGAAGCTCAAATGCTATTTCAACATCTTCCCCTCGTAATTCAGTTTAGCATCGCAGATTACAGTAGTAATTTCTGTGGTCACTTGGCCAATACATTACTTGCATGACCTTGAATCTATTATCAGAACAATGCAATATTTATATGGCTCTTCCAACTTGTTTTGATATAAAAAACATTGCACGACATTTAACTATTTCTATTCATATATTTTATGAATTTATGCAGACAAAAGAAAATAATTGCACTAAATAAGGATGAGTAATTCTTCCATGTATTTTTTTACTTGTACAAGTGCTTGAAGTGTATCTGGTCAAAATCATCTTCATCTCACTTATAATTCTATGAGATTTTAATGTCTCAGAAAACAGAAAAATCCTTCATTAATTCTTAATTAGGCTTGTACCTTAAATACTTATGTAGGTTTATTTCAGTGATGTAGCCATATTATACATTCCTTTTTTGAAAGGACAAGGTAAAATGTTGTCAAACAGAGCACCACATTGCGGGATTCTATGAATTTTAAGAATTCTCCCAGTATTCTTCACCCTAAGTCTGATCTACAGCTGAGATTTTATGATGTTAATTGCTTCTCCGTGAGTCTAGAAGATGGACATAGAATTTCTAGGAAAGTAGCAAACCCACTGCCAATGTGCTCCGTCCTAGGGTACTGATATAATCTAATCTACAAGTATCTTTATGTAGGTAAGAAATCCATGATATTAAGCATAATTTTTTGCTATTGGTTCAGATATTCTAAGCATCTTCTTCTGCTAGGAACCCTAGTACCATAAGGAGAATTCCAGCTTTCCCTGTTGATAATATCAGCTGGATGCCTTCATTGATGTCTTGGTTTTTTCTCTTTGAAATATCTCCATGAGATCACAGAGAAAAACCCATAGTAGTAAAATTTCTGTGAACTTTCCCTCTGCACCAATAGCCAGAGAAGACTTTGATGGAATATTCTAAGACACTGCTTATTATGTTGTATAATCAAGGGAAGAATAAAATACTGTAAGAATCTAACAGTGTTTTTTGCTCAAGAAAAACATGCTATCCTAAACTCCTAAGTTTAGCTACTTTCATATATTCATGAATAATAGCCAACTTTGGTTTAGGTTTATTATCTTTTCAGTGGGTAGAACATACTTTATGTTGATCCAAACAGAGGAGACAATACAAGAGGAAACAGCATTCCCATATTTTTTGCCTTGTCTTGGTTTCCTTTCACAGACAGTCTAAGGTGTTGAGTTTAATTTATAAAACCGTTGGTGTTTGAGGTCACCGTTAACCTTAGGAATCAATCACACTCTACTTTCCTTAACATCTGCTGATAACATGGCTCTTATCAGTCACAAATAACATGTTTTAGCTTTACAAAGTTCACCTTCTGAGTTGTCCTTGAAGAAAAGTATTTGGTGAGAGAAGGAGGTGTGCTTAGCTGCTTTTCAAAGAAGATCACATCAAGAGATCAATGTAGTTCATGCTTCCTTGATGTAACTGAAAAGTGATCAAAAAGCTTCCCACCATGAAAGAACTTCTATCCCATAACACTTTTTACCTGATTGCTTTTCTGGGTGAGTTTTTAAACAATAAAGGTTAAGACAGCTTATTCCTTTGCTCACATCTCTTCTTCTGTTTTGAATATGTTCGTATATACAATAGTCTCACTTGTGCAGTAGTTTTAATGTTGAGTATACATCCTCCAAGTAAAGATAATAGACGAGATATTGCCACTTCTTTTTATCTAGAAAATGGATGAATTAAATGATATTTTAAAGATTATAGTAATAAAGATGAATTAAAAAATTGATTTTTCATTTTCTTTCTTTTAAAATTGTTGAAATTAATTTTTATTACAAAAGTAATACATGAGTACCTTTTAATTGTAAAACTTCAAAACATTACCACTAAGTCTAACAGTCCCATTGACCATCACCCCCTTGGGTCTTCATACCCATCCACCTCTTCAGGGTCACCCCTATTAACGTTTTGTTATGCATAATTTCAGACATCCATCTCTGCATTGATGTGTATATGCATCCACAGAAATTAACCCCATTTTAAAAGAAATTTTATCATACTGTACGTAACACTTATTGCAGCCTCTATTTTTCATTCAACAATAGGTCTTGGAAAATTTTTGATGTTACTACTTACATTCCTCGAACATGCTACATTGTATAGATTTATTTAGTGTTCTGTACTTATTTACTGGTCATTGAGCTGGTTTCCAATTAATTTTATTCTATAAACTGTGCTTCTGTGCACCTACTTCCTTGTACATTCCTCCTTGAGGATGTCTCTGACCAATCCAAAGTGTTACCCTGATGTTTTCTTTATATTATCCTATGTTATATTCTTCACAGCACACACTTCTACTTTCTTATTTATTTTTCTATGTGATTATTGTCTGTCTCTCCCACAAGAAAGTAAGCACCATAGAGAGGTATTTTAGCTTTTATATTTATCACTGCAGTCTTGGTGCCTAGTACAACACTTGTACATAGCATACATTCAACAAATATTTATTGGTTAGTTTTTTGAAAGAATGAATATTTGCATGTTCCCTGGGTACTCTTTTTCTGTTTAAGAATTATTCTCACCTCTGTTTCATTTTTTTCATTTGACTTACATATTTCTAGCAATTATTCGATCTACTATCGGACGTTTAAAGGGGAGAACATTTCAGCTTGTTAGGATGCTAAGGTCCTTTATAAGCAACTAATTTTCTTCTTAAGGATAATCTATTACCCTGATGACACCAAACAAAGACATTTTCATCTACTCTCATTAGGCACAACAGTTCTAGAAAATTTTTTAAACATATTTTGATTTCGCCTCAGCTAACAAACAGGATGCAGAAAATGCTTCGCATTGCTGACCCATGAAATAAATTGAAAATAGTTTGCTCACTTCAAAAATAGGTCTATTTGAGGTAGGAGATAATGTTTCTCTTCTTAAAGTGGATTACAAAGTTACCTTCTGGGTGATTGATAATTTGCACATTCTTTGGGCTACTGTAAATTTGGATTTTGAGTACTGGATTACATATGGTGACTACATTCTCTGGGAAACATATTTTAAATTAATCCATGGTCTTTCTCTATGGGCCTTGGTAAAACCATCTGATTCCCTCAAGTCTGTGAAGGATTATGTTTGTTTTCAGAAAATGTTTCAGAGTTTTAATTCTTTACTGTAACTTCTTAACTATTAGTAAACAGTGCTATCAATGCATTTGTAATTTATTTGCCTCCATTTCTGTTGAAAAGAAGAGCTTTTAAGGACTGGGCATTCCAGTTTTTCTACATTTCAAATTGATTTATTGGAGTTGGGAATAGCAATAGTCATCTTGACTAAGACTGACACCGGCTTGTTTTATCTCAATGTTAACTAACCGAGTTGCAGTGACCCTTCTCCTTTGCTCCTGTTATGCCATTTCTTCATAACCACAACATTTCTCTGCTTTTGGCATTCATATTGGTGGTCACCATTTCATTTACCTCACAGTATGACTCCTAGCAAATATATAAGTAACATCCAGCCTCATCCCATCATTCCAGGAGGGTTGCTCTTCTTTAATTTTCAAGTGATTAACATAATCTACACCACTAGGGAGGCATACCATTATACCTTTAGGAACATAAAGCTAGAAAAGATCTGTTAGCTTTTAGAAGTTCAAAGCAATTATACAAAGCATTACTATTATTCAGTAGCCATCCATTCTCCTCCAGGTAATAACCAAGTTATATAAAGTTCTTTTTTAAAGTTCTGTTCACACTGTGCTAGACTGGGGATGAACTGATACAGGCAGAACTTAATTTTCTTAAAATTATAATAAATAAGCAAAAAGAATCAGTATAAAATCTTGTTGATGATTTAGGTCATACAATAGTTAAGGAAGAAAATAGACCAAGAACAGCTAACTATGTAGAACACTATATGATAGTCATGTTGTTTTAGGGGAAGTATGAAAGCATCCTTTGCAGGTCTGTACTTACTTCACCCCTTTTCTTGAGCAGCAGTGAAAACAAAACAAAAAAGTCCACCCAAAATATTTAGCACACTTATAGCCATGTTTCTAGTAGATCACTAGATTTCCTGGTGATTCAATCAACCAGAAATAGATTTAAAAACTATTTCACTTCAAAGAGTATTGTTGATCTTATTGCACAGATTAGTTTGTGTAAAACATGTTCATATGTACCTGAGTACATGACAGTCAGTTCTTTGGAAAGAAATTACATGATTATATGACAGATACATCTTCCAAGTTAGCAATATTATATGCAACTTCTAAATTGTCTGGCATATGTTCCAAGTGTCCACATGTTCCGTTTCAGTTGATAGTCTTTAAGGTTGTGTTTGCTTTTCCATAGTTGGGATGGTAAGACATAACTATTTCTGGCTAGCACTTGGTGTAAACCTGCTTCTGTGGGTATATTTAGAGCCAGTATGAATGTAACTGTAGAAACACCCATGTTAAATATTTGAAGTTTGCTTCTAAGATATCAGGATTCCAAGGAACTTCCCAGTATCCGTCTAGGTCCAATGATCAATTTATCTAATTACATAAAACTATGCTATGCTTTTTTGTCCCTTGTTTATATTTGCACTGACAGAAATGAAAACATTAAACCTTTAAATGATCAATACGCTAGGCTTTATAAATTAAAGTAAAAGGTACGCAATCTCTAAAAAATGAAGCATTATATCATAGTAAACAATAATGTCAAAAATCAGACCAGTTATTGCATTTCAAATTTATTGTTGATAAAAATTTTTGCTTCTGTTTTCAAAGAAAAGGGGCTGTTTTGAAAGTACTGCAAACAGCAATAGAAAAATATTAATTTCCTCAGAAAATAGAAATTTAATTAAAGATTCTTTGGTAGGAAACTGTATGAAGCTTTATTTATTTTTTGCTCTTCTGTTTTAGACTTTACATTACTTTTTGAAGTTTTTTGATATCCACACTTGTGTGTTTTCTAATAAAGCCATTATAAATTCTGAAGCACCTTGTTTCAACTTTCTTCAGCAAAATTTTTTTTTATCCCTTAAAATGTTTTAAACTACATCATAGATTTTATGATATTGAATCTTAAGTGCCTAGTTTCCTGAAGTTATATTCCTGAATTTATTAGTGCCTAAACTATCCCTTTTTAACTAATAAAGTTTATGTAAGTGCCTCTAATATTATTAACAACCCATTTTGTCCATTAGCGTGAGCCATAACGTTCAAAAACCAGTGCATTATGCCTTCAGCATGTATTCTGAGAGCTAACATTGAGAGTAAAACGGCGCCACATTTTGTTTTAACTGCTCGCCTTGATCCCTTAAAGCAGAGGTTGGCAAGCAATAGCCTGTGGGTCAAATCTGTACTGCCACTTGATTTCATAAATAAAGTTTTATCGGAACTCAGTAGCTCCTATGTTTATAGTATTGTCTATGGCTGCTTTTGCACTATAACTGCAGAGACGAGTAGTTGCAATAGAAACCATATGGTCCATAAAGCCTAGAATATTCACTATCGGGTCCTTTACAGAAAAAAAAAAATTGTTAACCCCTTCCCAAAACAGTGCTCTCCAACATGTTTCAAGCCTTGACACACATAGAAGATATTGATTATACACCACATTGGGATAGAACGAAAATATTTGCAAGCAGAGTCAGGAGTGAGTGCCTGGGGTAAAGAGAACTGATATCTCCATCAGCTCTGGAAAATTCTCGGTCATTATTTCAATATTGGCAAATCTGTCTTGTCTTCATCTGGAACTCCAAAGAGTGTGTTTCCTATCCTCCTTGTCTTATAACTTCTCTTCCATATTTTCTGCTTTTTTTTTTTTTTATCAGTCATACATTTTGGATAAATTTTAACCTATCATTAAATTCAGTAATTCTCTCCTCAGGTCTGTCTAGCCTATTATTAAACATATCTATAGGGTTCTAAATTTCAATTATTGTCTTTTTTTCATTTTTAGAGTTTCCATTTGGTAATTTTAAACATTTGCCATATTACTTTTTCTTTTTTAATGCAGGCATTTTTAAGCTTATTCTTAATTTCTTTTAACCTAGTAAGCCTAGTTTGTTTCATCATCTGTGGCTGATAATTCCACATTTGAAATCGTGAGTCTGTTTCTGTTCTGTTGTGTTTCTCCTGATTCTCACTCATAGTACCTTTCTTCCTAGTGTGCTGGGTTGTGCTAATTGTCCTTAAAAAAATATTTGTGAGCATTCTATGAGGCCTAGGCTAAAGGTATATCCCTCCAAAGAGGATTTGTATTTACTTCTACTAAGCATTTGAGCATACAACTTTAAACCTGGGTTCTTTAAACTGAGTTCAGTCTAGAGCATTCCTGGACCATGGAAGTAATGTGAACCCAGGCTGAAAATCCACATGAGAGCTGCATCATCATTGTATTTTTTTTTTTTTTTTCATATACATCCCAACATTTCTAGCAGTATTTAAATGGAAGGTTGATCTTTAAAAAAAAAAAAAAAAAAAGTCATTACTGGAAATAGGAAGTCTAAATCAATGTCTCCTCAAACGTGTAAGTTTTTAACAACACGCCAGTGCCAAAGTATATCTCCTGGTAAGCGCTGACCTAAAGTATTTTATCTATATATCTTTCATAACTCATACTTTTCTTGCCTTGCCTTATATTAAAGCAATTTTATGTCCCCTTCTAGACTTAAGCACTTTGAAGAGTGAAAATGTAAGTTTTGTAAATTCTGCTGTGTTTAACAAAGAGATTTGCAAATAGTGCTCAGTAAATTTATTAATTTATTTGGCAAATATTTTTTAAGAACCTACTATTTGCTCTGCTCTTCTTCGTGTCTGGCATGTCTATCAGTGAACAGACAAAAATAGTGCTTTATGGAACTTAGATGGGGGGTATGGGGAGGTAATAAGAACATAAACATAATCTGTAAATTATGTAGTGTATCAAAACATAAATATTTCATTGGTGGGGAGGAGTAGATCAAGATGAGAAGAATGTTGTTGTTGTTAGCTGCCATAGAGTTGGCCCCCGACTCATAGTGACCCCATGCACAACAAAACAAAATGCTGCCTGGTCCTGCTCCATCCCCGTGATTGGTTGTGGATTGGACCATTGTGATCTATAGGGCTACCACTGGTTGATTTTCAGAAATAGATTTCCAGGCCTTTCTTCCTGGTCCGACTTACTCTGGAAGCTCCACTTAATCCTGTTCAGTATCAGAGCAACACACAGGCCTCCACTGACAGAGGGGTGGTGGCTACACATGAGGTGCATTGGTCAGTAAACACACCGAGGTTTCCAGCATGGAAGGCCAGGATTCTACCACTGATCCACTAATGACCTCACCAGAGGAGAATAACGGATACCATTTAATTCAATCGATTTATTTGCATGCCTTTGATTGACTTATTCCAAGATGCCACCATTCATTTATATGTTCATTATTTATTTAGCAAGTGCCCAAAATGTGCAAGGTAATCACTTCAGGATCCATTTTTGGTTGCTCAGGTTTGGCCATGTGCTTCCCTAAGCCACCTGACTAGCTGTGACTTTCGGTGTTAGAACTCTCTGTCCATTTCAGTTAGCTTTCCTCAAGTGTTTAGCCTTCCATCTTCATCTGTATTCTGTGTGCAGTTTAAATGTCTATCCCTCTGACCCCACAGTGGTCATTATCTCAGTCATCCAATTAAATTGTATATTGCCTGGAAAATGGCAGGTATAAATTATGAAATGCTAGCTAAATATTTTCAAAAGAACACAGTTAAAATTGTGGCCAAAAGGTATCCATATTATATAAAGGGAAATTTTTTAAAAATCAAGAAGCCATGTCTGCTTCGCCCAGTGGCTAACACATGGCATGTGCTCAACAAAGGTTTGGGGAATGGGTAGGTTGTTTGGCTGATTTGTTGGTTAGTAGGAGATCTTAACAGGGAAGGAGAGTTTTTTATATTCTCTTGCCCAAACAATGGGCCTCATCTATCTGGGAAAGTCATTCTTTTTTTTAATGTATCAGACACCTTGGGAAGTATTCCCAGAGTGGGAAGAAAAAAAAAAAAAAAAAAAAAATTGGACAAAGTAAGGCCAAGAGGTGCAGGCCAGGAGTCTCCAGTGTCACCGGAAGCTGTCATCAATGTTTATACTGGGTTAAATATATGCTCTGTGCCTTGCCCCATCTACCCTCTTTCCCCTCTTATCTCCTGAAAGTCGTTGAAGTCAGTTTGCAAACTATTTACTCAAACAAAATGTTTTAAAAATCAATAATAGCAAAACTGGGAATTCATCCAGTATTTCTCACCAATTTATACTATTCTTCAGGTCACTAGGGCCCCTGGTGCACTTCTTAATTTTCTCCTATCTGAGGTTCTATTTCCAAAAAAAGGCCTATGCTTTAAATTGCTGAAAATTCATATTAGATAATTTTATAGCTGTATTTTTTTTTTCAGTCCTTTGAATGACTCAGGCTAAAATTTTCCCTTCTTATATATCCTAATAAACAACAAACTAGACATTTTTTCTTAAAATTTAATTTGCTATTTCCTCTTCTTATTTTAAGACTCAGAACTGCCCACTTGTACCACAGTAAATAACATGATGTCCAATAAATAAAGGTAGCAATATCAACTCTTCTTAGACACCATTAACCAAGCCATCCACTCTTTATTTGTAAATATTTCTTAAATACCTCACTAACATTCTTTTCTAAATCATTTGAAATGTGGATTTGAATAACATTGGAGAGTGTGAGATAAATGTAAAGAAAATTGTCTTCAAGTGTGGTAATAAATACATAAGGTTATAGATCCAACTTTTGGGAGCCATTGAAGAAGAGCAATAGGATAAGAATGCATAGCATAGTAATGGTTTTAATTTAAAAAATTAAAACTGTTTAATCATTTTATTTTTCGATATAATGTACATAAGTAATTATTTGAGGATTGTAAATCAAATAATAACTATAACCATAATGTATTACAAATTTTATTTGGAGACAAATTGAGTCCTATTGCTGATGAAATATTTTGCAACGATTGAAAACAGAAGAAGGCATTTTTTTAAATATATGGAAACATAGTTTATAAAAAAGAATGTTGTTTGGAAAGCCGCATTTGAAAAGATGTTAATATCTTCAATATAAGAGTAAAACAATACATTGCCAATATAAAACAGCAGAAGGATGTTTGACCATTCTCTCTGCTTCCTACAAGCAACTCTTTTAGTCTGAACTGATAGATGACTGCTTTTTGTTGCTTTTTCCTCTCACTAGTAGATTGTAGCTATATTCTTTAAAAGCGTGGTTTTGTTTCCCAGGTTTAGTGAAACTAAATTTGAGAAAACAGCTAGGGACTTGAAACTTCGTGCCAGATTTTCTTTTGTTTGATTATTTTTGGTGTGTGTATGTGTGTGTTTTGAGAGGGTGTCGTAGTTATCTAGTGCTGCTTTAACAGAAATAACACAAGTGGATGTCTTTAACAAACAGAAATTTATTTTCTTACAGTTTAGGAGGCTAGAAGTCCGAGTTCAAGATGCCAGCTCTAGGGAAGGGCTTTCTCTTTCTGTCAGCTCTGAGAGAAGAAGGTCCTTGTCTCTTCACTTCTGTTTCCTGATTCCTTGGAGATCTCCATGTGGCTTGGCATCTATCTTCCCCCATCTCTCAGTTTGCTTAATCTACTCCTTTTATATCTTGTAAGAGATTGACTCAAGACACATCCTACATTGATCCTGTCCATTAACATAACAAAGACAGCACATTCCCAAATGGGATTATAACCATAGGCATAGAGGTTAGGATTTATAGCACATGTTTTTGAAGTACACACTTCAATCTGTAACAGAGGGGAAGAGGGATATTGGAGTAGCATTGAAGAAAGTAAGAAAGTCTTCCAACCAAATATATATATATTATATATATATATATATATACACACACATATATATATGTATAATTTTATTGTGCTTTAGGTGAAAGTTTACAGCTCAAGTTTATTTCTCATTCAAAAATTTATACACATATTGTTTTGTGACATTGGTTGCAACCCCCACAATGTGACAGCACACTCCCCCTTTCCACCCCGGGTTCCCTGTGTCCATCTGTCCAGTTCCTGTCCCTTCCTGCCTTCTTGTCTTGCTTTTGGATAGGAGTTGCCCATTTGGTCTCTTATATTTGAATGAACTAAGAAGCATGTTCCTCACGTGTGTTATTTTTTGTTTTATAGGTCTGTCTAATCTTTGTCTGAAAAGTGGGCTTTGGGAGTGTTTCAGTTCTGAGTTAGCGAGGTGTCCAGGGGCCATAGTCTCAGGGGTTCCTCCAGTCTCTGTCAGACCAGTAAGTGTGGTCTTTTTTCATGAATTTGAATTTTATTCTACATGTTTCTCCCACTCTGTCTGGGACTGTCTGTTGTGATCCCTGTCAGAGCAGTCAGTGGTGGTAGCCAGATACCATCTAGTTCTTTTTGGCTCAGGCTGGTGGATCCTCTGGCTCATGTGGTCTTTTAGCCCTTTGGGCTAATGATGGGCTAATATGCAACTAGAGTTGTCTCCCTATAAACCAAAAAAACCCGTTGCCATTGAGTCGATTCCGACTCATAGCGACCCTATAGGACAGAGTAGAACGATCCCATAGTGTTTCCAAGGAGCAGCTGGATTCAAACTGCTGCCCTTTTGGTTAGCAGCCCAGCTCTTAACCTCTGCACCACCAGAGCTCCTTCTGAAACCAAGTAGCTATTTAATAAATATATGCTGAATTGAAACTTAATGAAGTGTTTAATTTTGTACTAAATTGATAGAGGCAATTTTCTTGTCTATATTGATGCGTATGTTACACAAAAAATGGTAAGTTTTATGAACCGATATAAATAAAGAGTAGAATACTATTTCAGAGTTGATAGGTCATCTGGTTCAGTCTGTAATGCGTAGCAATCTATGTGTTCCTGAAAGTTAGAATGTTCTTGTTCTTTTTCTTCTTCTTCTTTTTTTTTTTTTTTTAAGCAAGAAATAAGTTCTTTTTGCGACAGAAAATACAAAGTGATTCAGTGTTCGTGGGAGGAATTCATAATTCAGGCTCTTATTTTCACACTGCCTTTCAACAACACCTACGCCACCCAGAATAATAATGTACTAAGCTGCAGTGCCCCCAAAGTATTTCAATAAAAGAAGGAAATTATTTTCATAATTACTGATAAGTTCTTAATTTGTTCTCCTAAATGGTAAATCAACCACAGTTGGTGAAAGAAGTGATTCTTATGTGTTGCTATTACAGGTTTAAGAGAGGAGGCTTACAGTTGTCTTGAAATGTTAGGGAGTGATAATCTAATTTTAAGGAGACAAAGGGTTAATTAGCGGTAGTTCTTTACTGGCAGTTCTTTGAAGCTCTGAAGGGCAAGTAGCATATTGCTTTCTGAAATTTAAAATTCTCCGTAAAGTCATTTACAGATTTCTACTATTATTTAAAATAGACAGTAGCACGTTTTAGTGAATAGAGTTGCAAGATGTTAGCAGAACAGAAATCAGTTCAAACTATAATTAAACTTGTCAAAAAGTATTAACATGAAAAGATATTTACTGAGATCTACTCTGAACATAGACATAATCATTGACTTTACAAAGAAAGTGCACTGGTTCACATTTTTTCTGATACTTGACAATTTGGTGCTCAATAAATATATATTAAAGGAACTATTTGTTACATAAATGAATGTATGAATGAACATTTATATCTTTTTTTTCTTTTTTTTTTTTTGATGAGCCAGTCTCTCCCTTGCAGGTTACCTGAGAACATCATAAACTCTTCTGAGCCTCTATTTTTAGGGTTAAGTAAATAATTCACTGACACTTCATTTATCCAACATCATTGTAGAATGAAATAAACCTTGTATAAACAATTCCAGTTAAGTGAAGCTTATCTCTTTTAGAATCATTTAATCTAAATCTTTCTAGAATGTACTTTATATCCTCACATCTGTATGACGAGCTTGTCCGAAGCTGAGATAGTATTGCTGTCCTGGAGCACTGTCTCCTTCCACCTGATCAACAGAATCCTGTAAGGCAGCATCTCTTAACCTTGGCATTGCAAGATGTTTAGCTGCATCCCTAGCCTCTACCCACTAGATGCCAGTAGCAACAACTTCCCCCTCAGTTGTAACAATGAAAATATGTCTCTGGACATTGCCAGATGTCCCTGGGATGGGGGGAGGATCATTCCCAGTTGAGAGCAATTGATATAGGCGAACTTGTTTAAAATGCAGATTTCTATCTTTAACTCAGATCTACTGAATCACAACCTTTGGGGGCTATATAAGCACCGTGTACTTTTTTGAGCATGTTAAACTCCCCAAATAGGTCTAACACACATTGAATTTGAAATAGCCTGCACTGTTTTTCATTTTCTAAACTTCTGTTTCCTAGATGTGAAATCAAATAGCCAAACTGAGTCTGTAAATTTAATTTGACACGTATTTCTAAACCCCTGATAGTCCTGTCATGTATTCAATACTTCTCCTCTAAGTGCATGGACCCTGAAACTCTGCAGTTCCTCTGGGCCCTCAGCTGTTGTTGAGCCTGTTAGGAAGCATGACCACAGTGAAATTTGACTGTAATGTGATGTCCTGTACATGCCAAGGTGATGGGTGATGTCACTAAACAGATCATTCTCTGGCTGAAAGTGCCTTTTCTTTCCAGGGCCTGTGACAAATTTTCTCAGACTAATCAAATAAGTAGCAACCACTGTGGATGGGGCATAACTTCTGTTCACTCACTCACTCATTAATTTAATTATTAACTTGGTAAGTTCATGCATTTGTAGATTCAAGAACTATTTATTGAGCAGCCACTGTTTGTTGGGAATTTTGTTAAATGCTGGGGAGAAATAGTAAGCAAGATATGGAACTTAAAAACTTTAGGGGAAACATTAGTAATATGGCCACAAAACCAAATAAAGCCTGCTCAACCACTTGATGATTAATACCTTGATCTTCATTAGCAGGAATCTATAACCGAGCTAGCCAGTTATGGGAGGTAAATTAGTAACTTATCTATTCAGCAAAGGAAATAGCACCCTGGTTGTCTGGAAAAGATAGTTTAGTGCCTAATGTTTGCCCCGGTCATAATCAGTAGCATAGGGGAAATTAGGTTAACATTGCCGAACATATTTCCTGTGTTCTTACTATTAGAGAGAGAAAATTTTCCTGGAATTTAATTAAATTACCATAATAGTTTAATTTTAGACATAAAAGGGTGTTAAAAATAGCATTCCATATCTTCTACTAATTTTAAGTAAAAAAACATTACGTTGAAAGTTTTGACAAGATTAGGAAACTGTAAAAAACATTAACTTTTAACAATAAAATTGGAAAATAATTACTGAAGGGGCCATTTAAGCTCCTGTCTGGAGTCTGTTTTCCTTTTTAAGCAGTCTGCAGGCATGACCCCTTTTCCTGAGTCCTAGATTCCCTTTTCTCTAGCTTCTCTCAGGACGTTTCTCCAGCAGTTATGCCCTCCCTCTCCTGTTCTATAGCCAGGCCTTCCCTACTGACTTTTCCCCCTTTGCTAGCAAAGATCCTTAAGTTCTATTCACCTTCAAAATAAACTCCTTTTAACCTATTTAATTTTGTAGCTATCCTCGCAGGCTTGAGTCAGCTATGCTATTCCCTCTATCCTACTTCAAGGTGAATGACTTGTCTTACTGAGTACCAGAAATGTCCAGCATCCTTATATCTGTCCTGATGTCTATTCTAAAGGGAGTTAGAAACAATAGAGTTGACCAATACCTTACATGCTTATTGAAGGTTTATTTGAAATAACATTTCTAATTAACTTTTCTTGACTTCACTTCCTTCACCAATTAGATTATAAATATCTTACAGACAGAGACAAGTTTTATTTACGTTTACATCTACCCCTAATGCCATCCCAAACCTGCACCTACATTTTTACACATAGTAAATGATCAAAAAAGACTTTGGAAATTTTATTTGCTGATGATGCTTGTAACCAACATGTATGAAATGTGTTTACTGTAAGTCGCTATGCTGGACACTGAGAACACACAAAATAATAAATAAATATCCTTCCCTCAAGAAGTTTTAGTTAACACAAAATAGTAAATGCTGGAGAGGTTGTGGAGAGACTGGAACACTTATACACTGTTGGAGGGAACATAAAATGGTACAACCACTTTGGAAATCGATTTGGCACTTCCTTAAAAAGCTAGAAATAGAAGTACCATACGATCCAGCTATCCCACTCCTTGGAATATATCCTAGAGAAATAAGAGCCATCACACAAATAGATATATGCACACCTGTGTTCATTGCAGCACTATTCACGATAGCAAAAAGATGGAAACAACCTAGATGCCCATCAACTTACGAATGGATAAACAAATTATGGTATATTCACACAACGGAATACTACGCAATGATAAAGAACAACGATGAAGCCGTGAAACATAACATGGAGGAAGCTGGAACTTATTATGCTGAATGAATTTAGTCAGTCACAGAAGGACAAATACTGTATAAGACCACTATTATAAGAACTCAAGAAAAGGTTTAAACACAGAAGAAAACATTCTTTGATGGTTACGAGGGTGGGGAGAGAGAGTGAGGGTTATTTACTAACTAGATAGTAGATAAAAATTATCTTAGGCAAAGGGAAGGACAGCACACACTACAGGGTAAGTCAGCACAACTGGATTAAACCAAAGCTAAGAAGTTTCCTGAATACAGTCAAACACTTTGAGAGACAGAGTAGCAAGGGTAGGGGTCTCGGGACCATGCTTTCAGGGGACATCTAGGTCAATTGGCATAACAAAGCTTATTAAGAAAATGTTCTGCATCCTACTTTGGTGAGTAGCATCTGGATCTTAAAAGTTTGCAAGTGGCCATCTAAGATGCATCAATTGGTCCCGACCACCTGGAGTAAAGGAGAATGAAGAACACCGAAGACACAAGGAAAGTATTAGCCCAAGAGACAGAAAGGACCACATAAACCAGAGACCAGAAAACTAGATGTTGCCTGGCTACCACCAATGACTGCCCTGACAGGGAACAAAACAGGGAGTCCCTGATGGAGCAGCAGAAAGGTGGGGTGCAGTACTCACATTCTAGTAAGAAGACCAGACTTAATGGTCTGACTGAGACTAGAGTTACCCTGGAAAGCATGGCCCCTGGATTCTTTATCAGCCCAGAACTAAAACAATTTCCAAGGCCAACTCTTCAGACAGGGATTGGACTGGACATAAAGTGATACTCGTGAGGAGGGTGCCTCTTAGCTCAAGTAGATACAAGAGACTAAATGGGCAGCTTCTGTCTGGAGGTGAGATGGGAAGGCAGAGAGGGTTAGGAGCTGGTTGAATGGACATGAGGAATCAGGGGTGGAAAGGAGGAATGTGCTGTCACGGTATGGGTTGAGCAATTAGGGTCACATAACAATGTATGTATAAACTTTTGTACGGGAGACTAACTTGAAATGTAAACTTCATTTAAACTACAACAATAAAAAAAAAGAAGTTTTAGTTAGTTGTAAAAACAGAAAAGTAAACAGATGACTACAGTTGATAAGCAAAAGACTATATATAGGGCAGAACTTACCAGACTACGGGATCCAGGGAAGATCTCTCAGAAGAAGCGATGCCTGAATTGGTTCCTGAAGGTATTAACCCATTAAATGGACAAGGGGGCGGGGAAGAGGAGGGTCTCAAGACAGAACAGGCAACATTTAGAATGGTGTAGAGGATGGTGTTAGAATAATAGCTTGTTGAGAATGTTTGGAGCCTAAGTTCCAGGGGTAGAGGTGGTGGGCAGTCAGTCCCAAGAGATAAAGGTAGCCAGGGACAGAGATGGAAGAGATGTGTTCACCTTGCTAAGGAGTTTGGACATTTCCTTAAAGGCTTAGAAAGCCACCAAAATTGTTAAAATCAGGAAAATGTGTTTTTTGAAAAACACAACAAACTTAGGCTGGACCAAAAAACCACTGATGTTGAGTAGATTCCGACTCAGCGATCCTATTGGGTTTCTAAGGCTGTAAATCTTTAAAAGCAGACAGCCACATCTTTTCTCCGAGGAGTGACTGGTGGGTTTGAACCACTGACCTTTTGGTTAGCAGCCAACTGCTGGACCAGAGGGGTCAAGACTAGAGGAAGGTGACTAGTTCAGAGGCTTCTGCAGTAATCCAAACCAAGCATTAAGGGGCCTGCCTGGATAGTGAGGGGAGGAGGGAGAGGTGTAGACAGGTTAGAGAGATGTCAATGACATAAAGCCAACAGAAGTTGGTAACCAACTGGACATGGGTCAGAAAGTGGGAGAGGAGTCGAGGATGGCTCTCAGGTATGCACAAACAGTGTATAGTGAGGGTTTCTGCAACACCTTCTCCATGTGGACTCTTATTTTAGAAGGAAATTCTATTGATGTCTTTTGATGACATGTAAAAATTGATGACTCTCTCATGCTCTGACCAAGAGCCTAATAATTGTTGAAACAATTAAAGATGAAAAGTTGTCTTTCCAAAACTATTCACTTATTGGTTGGTACTGTGTTTAGTAACAAAGTTGCTAGTAGTGATGTTTATTATTTATTAACAAAATTATTTTCTGATTTCTCACAAACTGTAGACTAGCCCACAGATGCTAATTAATACTTAGCATTTAGATACCCACATCCAATTTAAATTGGCACCCAGGAGACGAAAGATAGCATGATTCAGCTAATTTTGAAAGCTGTCATGTGATTATAATTGTGGTTATCAGATGTTTGCTTTAGTTATTCCACTGAATAAATTTGTTCAAAAGCAGAGTCAACATGTTTAGTTAGTGAAAATCAGGCTGGGAAGGGAGGGAAGTCTGGTTGGTAAATAATATTAAAGTCCAGGCTAAGAAAACTGAGTTAGGAATAAGATTTTTCAGTTTGCCTGGATATTTTAATAGCTTTGTCTGTCTCGAAGAAAGTGCAGTCTTTGGATGTTTTTACTTTTTAGTTCATGAATTCTGGGCGTATGAAAGACGTTTATTTACCTCACAAAGTAATCACAAAGTGGGTCCCTGAAATGGACAAACAGAGATGCCTATTGAAATTTATTGCTTCAGTATCATGAGGATGGTACCACACACACACACACACACACACACACACACACACACACACACACACTTCCTTGTTTGCACTGTTATATTCAGTATTATTTTTTATTCCTGTATATTCTAAGATTATCACCCAAGTTTTGACATTTTCTTGGTTAATAGTGCATAGGCACAGAGCAGGTGTAAATAATGAAACATAATACTATAGTTTTAAATGTTTTCTAATGTAAGATCAGAGCACCTAGAATATCTTTAAAGACAATGAAAAATCAGCACAATATTCAATGTTCTCTCTCAGATTTTTTTTTTTTTTTTTTTTTGGCTTACATTGCGTTTTCTTTTTTAGTGGAATTTTCTATTTCTTCCTGGAACTTTTTAAATACTCCAGTTCAAGCGTTTCTGATATGACAAAGTCTGAAAGTCCCTTTAGGTCATAAATGAATATTTTAGCTTTACTAATTCTTCACTACAACTGTTATAGTCAAAAGTTTAAAATTTAATTTACCATTTTATATGATGATGCCTAGCATCCATAAGTAAAACCAACCCAAGTCCCAAAGCAATGTGAGCTTGCTTTAATTGAAGACAATTTTATTCTGTTCAAGAAAAAGGATTTCTTCTCTCCTTGCTTATCACTATTAACTGCATCATTTATTATATGTGTCTATTATGTACACATATCCAAATTTTCCCTGAGAGTAAGAGAAGCATTAATAATTATATTAACTATTTGATGCCAATGAAATACTTTAAAAAACCTCTCTGAATATTAGCTCTCCCATGGCCTTAATTTAAAAAGTATCTGAGTTTCTACTTGTTAACTTAAAATCTGATATTTTTCTGAGCTTAAGTCACCATAATTGTTTTTATGGTTTGTGTTTAAATTTTTTCTCTGTCCAAATCTTAGCTTTTGGGTTTTTTTCTACTCATATGACCCTGTTCTCATATATTGAGCTGGTACCCAGTTTTAAAAGGCACTAGTATATACCCTGTCCAATTACATTAAGTCTCAGTTTCACCGTAGAAGACAGTGATACCTTTCTGACCTCTGTTTAAGTGCCTCATGTAATCTTAGGGAACAGTTCAGGCACCAAGAAGTTTTGTTCTCCTGTGTTTTGATCACACTGCACGCTGCATTTCAAGCAAAAATGTGAAGTCGATCACAAGGTCTCTTAGGAATCCAAATGGAATTTGCATTGAGTCTTTGAAAGAAAGAGAAATCACATTCTTGCTGCAGGTTACGGTATTTGAATTCTTGGCTTATATAAAGACTAGAAGCTGACCCTGATGTCCTCTGACATTAGTGTAAAAAAGGACACTAAAAACGATTTCACTTTAAAAGCTATATATTGGACGAGGTGGTAATGAGAGTTAAATATTACACTGTGTTTCATTTTATCTTTGAGAATGTTCAATAATTTTTAAAGATAGGTCATGTTGATGCCATTTACAACTTTATGAGATTAGAATATCTGTGATTCAGATTAAGCTATGCACAATGACCAGTTTAATAAGGATGATAATACAAATGTATCCCTGGATTTAAACATTTCAAACGAATGGTAATATTACTAGATGAAGAGCTTTGAAGCAAATGATTTCACTAAAAGAAAGTTGTTTTTTTTTTTAATAACAGCTAGATCGTGGATGAATTAATCTATTCCTGAAAGTGTATTGCATTTTTGGTGGTCTTTGAGGGCTATAACTTCTCTAGAATTGTTAAAGGAGAAGTATTTCCTGCAAAGCCAAATGCGATATACCCAGTCAATCATGTCTTTGTGCTTGAGATACTTTGTCTCAATAGAATCTACTTTTCTCGGAGGTGGCAGAATAACTCTAAATTCTGAAGCCATCTCTAACACTAACATCACTGCATGCTTTTCTTGCATTACAAAATGATTATATATGTGTGTGTGTATATATACAGCATGTATATATATACCACAGGCTGCTGCAGATGTTGGAAAAATCTGGATATACTAAATATATTGGAAGTGTTTCCTAGAATTTTTTAAATACATAAATATATTCACCATCGCTGCAAAATTAGTCTTCCCTCAAAAGACCCTAGAAAATAGATAAAAAATCTTTAATTTAAACATTTATGAGTTACTTTAACTGAAACAGTTGTAGTAATCCCTATGAAAAGAAAAAGTGAAAACATAATTATGTTAACATTAAAACCAGACATTCTGTGGCCTCATTTACACAATTGGAATTTAGATCATTTAGGTAAAAATAGGTTATTTTCTTCAATTACCCCGTGAATGACTTCTGACTTGAGTAAACTACCTCAACTTTATCAGTTATTTTCCAATTCTCTCTTTTACTCTGTGACAATTCACAGACATGCAAAAGTAAAACTTATTAAGTAGGAGTGCAATTTACCTGAACTTTTCTACTTTTAGTACCAGAATCATGACAGAAACAGACCACCTAGTTCAAATATTATTAACTTAGGGCTCTGTGAATACCGTAAAAGAATTTTTTGAGAAAGAAAGAGGGCATACTATGAGATATAAATTCATAGTTACTATGTATTAACTTGGGATGTAATTGGTTCTCAATGAATAGTTATCAACTTATTTTACTAAAAAAAAAAAATCCAAAATAACACTATATATTATCACCATCATATCATTAAATAAAGAGCATTTTTTCACACAAAACGATAACTTCTAAAAATTCAAATAGAAAAATTATAATATAAAGTACATTTAGCTATGATAAAAAGTCACTATATCGTCTTTATTTTTGTCATTTAATCTCATTTAAATGAAAACTGTACCATTGCCAAGCACCTCTTTGAGAACTCGTGTTTGGGAATCCCTTAATTAACTTAATCTTGAATAGCTACATCTATAATATTATGACGTGTAATTTGGGTATTAACAACAAGTTCGTTTCAGTGGTTCACAACCAGGCATGATTTTGTCCCTGTGGGAACATCTTGCAATGTCTGGAGACATTCTTGGTTGTCACTACTGTAGAAGGGGAGTGCTGTTGGCATCTAGTGGGTGGAAGCCAAGGATGTCACTAAACATCCTACAATGCACAGGACAGCCCCTACAAGAAAGAATTAAAACCAAAACCAAACCCCTTGCCGTGGAGTTAATTCTAACTCATAGTGGACCTATAGGACAGAGCAGAACTGTCCTATAGGGTTTCCGAGGAGCAGCTGGTGGATTCAAACTGCCAACCTTTTGGTTAGCAGCCAAGGTCTTAACCACTGTGCCACGAGAAGTTAACAGTGATAAGGTTGAGAAATGCTTTTAAACCCTTCTTCATGTTTAACCTAAGGAACAAGTGAGACCGTATAGTCAAATTGGCTAAGAGAGTAACAGTTCTATTCTGATGTAGCCTACGTTTCTCTGCTTTCAAAAGCAAACCAAACCTGTTACCATCGAGTCTATTCCAACTCTCTGTAGGATAGAGTAGAACTGCCCCATAAGGTTTCCAAGGGGAAATCTTTACAGAAGCAGACTGCCACATCTTTCTACCGCTGAGAGGCTATTGGGTTCGAACCAGTGAACTTTCAGTTAGCGGCCCTGCACTTTACCACTGCACCACCAGGTCCCTTCTCTGCTTTCAGACTCTACTAAAACTCTCAAATGTCCTTATATACGGCAATTACATGTTTCAGAGACCCCTGCTGGGCTATTATTAACAGACAGTCCCTGGTTTTTCCTGTGCATTTGTACAAAGTTACTGTTAAATAAAACCATTATCCATGGTATCCTAAGGAGGCTTTGCTCCCTTCCCATATGTTCTCCGCAAGGGTGGCCATTGAAATGCAGTCTTCATCACCAGTTGCGTGTAATGTCATACACTGGGGTAAGCAGTTTCAGGTGCTCCTTCTGCTTAACCATCTTTGTCCAGTATTACAAAAGCTGTACTAAGTAAACCAGGCTTAATGCCATACCCATGTCACAGTGATTTACATATGGAATATGAAATATTTTACAGTGCTTTGTTTCTTTATGTGAATATTTGTGGCTCTTACATAAATATCCAAAAGAACAAGGTAGGAAAAAGTGGAATAATTTCAAATGTAGAAAATATTTTTAAAGTCCGTTTTGTAAACCTTTTGGACACATCAGTTATTTACACTTGAACAAGTTAGGTAATAGTATTTCCTATGAATAAACAACTCCTACTGGTCTCTCTCTGGATATTATTTTAACTATCATTAGGAATACACGTTTGCAGAGGAATACATGTGGATGTGTTTCCTCTGTTGTAGTGTAAAATTCCATGTAAATCATTCTGTGTATAGCTATAATCTTAATGTGTCTCATATATTAATTTTTTCTATTAATCTTTCTTGCTGATTTTGACTTTTTTTTTTTTTAGTTTTACATTGTGGGAAATACACATATTATTCATCATTCACCTAGGGGTGTTGTAACTGGATACAGAATAACTAAAAAATAAAAACCAAAGAACATTTGTTCCAATCCATAAAATGTTCACCGGGAAAATAATAGTTTCTTGAAAATGAATCTCAAAAAGTTATTTATACTCTGAGGCACGAATACCATGTATTTTATGCTTTTGTTTATTCCATTGTACAACTGAGATGTGCATCCAATTTAACACAGTATATATCAGGTTCTCTATACTCAGCAATAACCAAAGAGACAACAAAGTTCTCAGCTATAGAGCATAAAAGGTGAGAAATGCATGCTTCCCTAGACTAATTTATTTTTTTCTTTGATTCAGGTCCCTAAAGCAAGTTGTTTTTGTTTCAGGAGAAAGGGAGAGGAAAAAAAACACTAAGTTATCCCATTTTGTAATTATTAACTGGGAAGGTTTTACTCAAGTGAAACTGTTGACCTTCTCCTGTATTAAATGCCTTTTTGCTGTTCAGGCCAATGGAAACATAAGTGCAACTATCATAGATAGATCACTCATTGGTTTCTTATCTCAAATTAGGTAAGGCTCTGATACTATTCTGATGGCTAGGTTACTATTCTGATTGCTAGAACTTTTAAAAAAGAAACCTTAAAAATGTACATGGTAATTCCAGAAAGATAATGACTATTTACTATTAAATGTTTGGTTTTTAAAGTACATTTTTATTTCCTTCTTAGAAAAAAAGGGTAGATTTATTGAAAGGAAGGAATGAAGGAAAAGAGGGAAGGAAGGAATGAAGGAGAGAGAGAAGGAGGAAGGGAGGGAAGGAGAAAGGATGGAAGGACAAGCCTGTTAAGCCCAGACTATTACAGACCTGAACAAGCAAGCACAGACACTTAGAGAATATCGATGTGCAGTTATGATCCTGGAAACAGGAGATAAAGCATTTTCTAGATTTTAAAATGAGATTTTATTTCCTACCTTGTTTCCCAGATTAAGGGCAGCTTGGATAAAACCACTTTTTAGTGGTTTCCATGATTCCTAGTGAACCCTCAAGTAATCTAACATGAAACACTCTGCTTAAATGAAAATTGTGGTTCAATAGTGGATAGTGTGTATGTATATATATATATATAGAGAGAGAGAGAGAGAGAGAGCACGCATAGATTGTTGATCTTCAGAGATCTGTAATACAGCAAAATAAAACTTCGCCTAAATTTTTCTTCAAACAATGTTATCTCTTTAATTTTACTCAGTAGATTATTTTGAGAACTGGAAGACTCATAAGGCCACCAGTGCAAATATTAGGTACAGTAAATATCATGTACATGCGTTACAAAACAGTGGGCAGAAGTGGAAAATACAGACATCTGAGTCTAATTGGCACTGAACTGACAAACACTGGAAATTATTTAGTTTTTGCTTGGGTTTTCATTTGCTATTTATGTCCTTCTAATGAAAATAGACTATGAAAGAAATAAATTTTTTTTATGTTTAACTTTTTTTTCCCTTTTTTTTTTTTATTGTACTTTAGGGGAAGGTTTACAAAACAAATAGTTTCTAATTAAACCGTCAGTACACATATTGTTTTATGACATTGGTTAACAACCCCACGACATGTCAACCCTCTCCCTTCTTGACCATTTTTTTCTTTTTTTTTTTGGTGAAAATATACCTAGCCAAAGATATACCATTTCAAAAATTTCTACATGCACACTTCAATGACATCCATTACGTTCTTCCAGTTATGCTGCTATTCTCACTTTAGATAACGGTTTACAGAACAAAATAGTTTCTCATTAAACAGTTAATACACATGTTGCCCTATGACAATGGTTAACAACCCCACTACATGTCAACCCTGTCCTTACTCAACCTTGGGTTCCCTATCACCAGCTTTCCTGACCCTTTCTGCCTTCTAGTCCTTGCCCCTGGACTGCTGTGCCTCATTAGTCCCGTTTTGCTTTATGGGGCTGTCCAATCCCTGGCTGAACGGCGAACCTCGGAAATGACTTCACCACTGAGCTAAAAGGGTGTCTGGGAGCCATACTCTAGGGGTTTCTCCAGTCTCCTTTAGGCCAGTAAATCTGGTCTATTTTTGTGTTAGAATTTTGTTCTACATCCTTCTCCAGCTCTGTCCAGAAACCTCTGTTGTGATCTTGGTCAGAGCAGTCAGTGGTGGTAGCCGGGCACCATCTAGCTGTACTGGACTCAGTCTGGTGGAAGCCTTGGTAGCTGTGGACTTAGTCCTTTGGACTAATCTTTTCCTTGTATCCTGTTCTCTTCATTCTCCCTTGCCCCCGAAGGGGTGAGACCAGTGAAGTATCTTAGATGGCTTCTCACAGGCTTTTAAGATCCCAGATGCTACTCACCAAGGTAGAATGTAGAACATTGTCTTTACAAACTGTATTATGCCAATTGAGCTAGATGTTCCCTGAGACCATGGTCCCCACAGCCTTCTGCCCAGCAGTCCAGTCCCTCAGGGAGTTTGGATGTATAGGAGCTTCCATGGCCTTTCCTTGTACAAGTTGTGCTGGTTTCCCCTGTATTGTGTGCTGTCTCACCCTTCACCCAAGATACCACTCATCTATTGCCTATTTAGTATTTCCTCCCCACCCCACCCATCCCTGGTAACCAACAAAGATTGTTACCTTTTGTGTGTAAACTTTTTCATGTGTTTTTACAATAGAGGTCTCATACAATATTTGTCCTTTTGTGATTGACTCATTTCACTCAGCATAATGTCCTCCAGTTTCATCCATGTTATGAGATG
>NW_004444019.1:7446664-7447935 GCF_000243295.1 Trichechus manatus latirostris
TCTCTTTATGGGTGCATTGAGTCCATTTACATTCAGTGTAATTATTGATAGATGTGAGTTTATTACTGTCATTTTGTAGTGCTTTTTTTTTTTTGTGGTGCTGATGTTTTCTTTGTTCTTCTTACTTGTTCTTCTTATTCTCCTGTGCTGAATTCCTTTCGCTTGTAGATTTTTTTTTATTTCTTTTGTTTTTGTAGGTTTTGTTTTTACTAAGACTTTATGTTTTTCCTCTTTATTTTTATGAGTATGTTAACTTTCTTTGTGGTTACTATGAAATTTACCCTTATCTTTCTAAGTTTGAAGCAGTCTATTATTACTTGGTATTGCCTTGCCTTCCTCCATTAGAAGGTTCTATACGTACACCATTTATTCCCTCTTTTATTGTTTTGATGTTTTTGTCATTTACAGATTAACTGCTCTGATTGCCTGTTGTATTTCTTTTGGTTTTGGGTAGTCCTTGAGAGTTCATTTCCTAGATTGGTACGTGGCTGGTACGATCCTGCATCCCAGGTTCAGCCTGTGAGCTGAAGTTGTTTGTTCTCAGGTCTAAGGACTCCCTTTAATAATTCTTGCAAGTTTGGTTTGGTTTTTACATATTCCCGTAATTTCTGTTTATCTGAAAATGTGCTGATTTCACCATCGTAGTTTAACGAGAGTTTTTCAGGATATATTATCCATGGCTGGCAAATTTTTTCTTTCAAGGTTTTGTATATGTCATCCCATTGCCTTCTTGCCTGCATGGTTTCTGCCAGATAATCTGAGCTTAGTCTTATTGTTTCTCCTCTGTATGTGAATTCTTGTTTTTCACCAGCTGCTCTCAGGATTATTTGTCTTTGGTTTTGGCGAGTATGGTTATGATATGCCTTGGTGATTTTTGTTTGGGGTCTGTCCTTTATGGGGTTTGTTGAGCTTCTTGAATGGCCGGCTTTTCATCTTTCATGATAATTGGGGAAGTTTTCTGTCAGCAGTTCTTCATTGATCCTCTCTGTGTTCTCTGTTTTCTCCCCCTTTTCACAAATTTTTGCTTTTGATTGTATCCCACATAATTCTCAAGGTCTTTTCATTTTTCTTTGTTCTTTTTTCTGAGTTTTCCTCGAACAGAGTTGTATCCAAGTGTTTGTCTTCATTTCCACTGATCCTGTCTTCCACCATTTCAAATCTGCTCCTCAGCCCTTGTATGACACTGTTCGTTTCTGAAATCTTGTTGTTTATCTTTTGGATTTATAATTGTTGTTTTTGTATAATTTCTAGTTGTGAATTTATTTTAGCAT
>NW_004444019.1:7448156-7467054 GCF_000243295.1 Trichechus manatus latirostris
TACTGGAACCATCCTGTCCTGTTTTTGTAAATGTTTTGATATTGTCTGCTGTCTTCGGGGCATTCAGTAGTTATTTTTCTCATTTATTGATTGTGGATTTGTTTGTTTCATCCTTTTTTTTTTTTTTAATTTGGCTGTGTGTGAGCAGGCAGGCTGTGTGCTCTTTGTTGTTTGCTCGTCTGTGGGCATGATACTTTTTGCCTCCTTTTCCAATTGGCAGGGTCAGTTGCTCAGATATGTACAGTAGTGCAGGTCTAGCTGAAGAGGAGTTGCTGGGATGGTTTGTTTGTGGCACTTACTACAGCCACCAGGGCAAGTTGGTAATCAGTGCAGGGCAGGTTCTGGTAGGCCGTGCCTGTGCTGCTTGGTGATGTGATGTTAAGCGCATGGTGCAGGTAGGCAGGGTGGAGGGGGTGGACTGTGATGTGTGGAGCAGTTGTTCTGTCTCTTTCTGGAAGCTCCATGAAGCTGCTTTCTCGTACTCCCTATTTGCTGGTCTCTGATAGGAGTCCAAGATGGTGGATCCGTGCTGCATTAGCTGATAGGGGACCTCTCCATGAATGTCTCCTCGCTCTCTGTTCTCTGTCAGTTTCTTATTCCATTTGGTGCTTGGCTGAGTTCTTTATCTCTTCATTTGATGTTTAGGATTTCAGGATTGGTGTTTTGCCTGTTTGGCTTAGTTTTTCGGATCTTTGCTGTGAAAGGACGGCGTGTTACTTCTGCCTAGAGCACCATGTTGCCTGAAGTCTCCCGAAAGAAATAAATTTTAACTGCTATTTGTTTACTTCCTGAAAAAATATATTTTTTGACCTGTAGTATATAAGAAACATTGACATGATACTCTATATGTCCAGAGCACTGTTCTAAGTGTTTTTTGTACAGGAACATATTTAATCTCATAAAGCCTCATAAGATAGTATTGTCCTCATTTACACAACAGAAAATGAAATACAGAAAGTTAAAAAATTTGCCTAATATCACTAATCTAGTGAGGATAGAGTGGGAGTTGAACTCAGTCTGCTCCAGCATCAATGCTGCTTGTCTTCAAAAATAATGTCAAGAATCTCCATCTGTCATGGATTGAATTGGGTCTCCAAAAAATATCTGTCAACTTGTCTAGGTCATAATTCCCAGTATTGTATGATTGTCTACCATTTTGTCATCTGATGTGATTTCCCTATGTATTGTAAATCCTATTACTATGATGTAATGAGATGGATTAGTGGCAGTTACATTGATGAGATCTACAAGATTAGATAGTGTCTTAAGCCAATCTCTTTTGAGAGATAAAAGAGAGAAGTAAGCAGAGAGACATGGGGACCTCATACCACCAAGAAAGCAGTGCCGGGAGCAGAGCGTGTCCTTTGGACCTGAGGTTTCTGCACTGTGATGCTCCTAGACCAGGGGAAGACTGATGTATCACAAGGACCTTCCTCCAAAGCTGATAGAGACAGAAAGCCTTTTCCTGGAGCTGATGCCCTGAATTTGGACTTGTATCCTACTGGACTGTGAGAGAATACACTTCTCTTTGTTAAAGCCATCCATTTTTGGTATTTCCGTTATAGCAGCACTAGATGACCAAGACAGAATTTGGGACCAAAAGAGTGGGGTGCTGCTCTAACAGATACCTAAAATGTGGAAGAGGTTTTGAAACTACGAATGGATAGAGGACTGGCAGCAACAGAGAACCGGCAGCAGCAGAGAACTGGCAACAGCAGAGAAGCAGCAGTGGCAGAGAACTGGCAGCAGCAGAACCAGGAGACCAGCACTAGACAGCACTGAAGCTGACCCACAGAGCGAGAGAGCTGAGTGCCTTCTGGCCAGAGTTTATTGGAGGAGTGGGGTGCCTCCAGGCACTTATTGGTGGAGCTACAGAGCTTTAGAACACTTACCTCCTCAGCAGAACAGATGTGGACCTCAGGCCTGAGGGCTGAGAGGCCAAGGAACTAGGAAGCAGAAGCTGAAGAGACAAGGAACACAGGAAGCCGAGCTGCCTCAGTCTCAAAAGGTATGGCCAGGACCTCTGGTGTTTCTAAGGGTGGAGTCACCACTCAGATGGACTAGGAGAATGGTGCGCCTAAAGCTTAGGGAGCAGAGTTGCCATCCCAGTGGGCCTGGAAGGCAGACCTGAAGCCCAGGGCAGAGGGGCCTCCACCCAGAATCTGGAAAGTGTGGCTGATATCTAGTCTGGAGGGCAGGGCTATTGTGTCCCAGAGAACAGCTCTCAGAGAACAGAGGATTATTTCAAGCCTTGAGGGGTAATGTAATGTGTTCTGCTGACTTGCTTGGTGCCTGTTATGCCTTTTTTCATGCCGATTTCTCCTGTTTGTAATGGAAATATCTACCTTGTGGCTGTTGTACCACTGTACCTTGGAAGCAAATAACTTGTATTTTAGATTTCATTCTAGATGAAGAGGAATTTTTAGATTTTGGACTTGGAATTGATATTAGACTTTTGCTATGATATGATGGGGTGAATGTGTTTTACCTGTGGCAAGGACATGAATTTTTGGGGGCCAAAGTGTGGAATGTCATGGATTGAATTGCGTCCCCCAAAAATATCTGTCAGCTTGGCTAGGTCATGATTCCCGGTATTGTATGATTGTATACCATTTTGTCATTGGATGTGATTTCACCTATGTGTTGTAAATCCTATCATTATGATGTAGTTAGATGGATTAGTGGCAGTTATAATGATGAGATCTACAAGATTAGATACTGTCTTAAGCCAGTCTCTTTTGAGAGATAAAAGAGACAATCGAGCAGAGAGACATGGGGACCTCATACCACCAAGAAAGCAGTACTGGGAGCAGAGTGCATCCTTTGGACCTGAAGTTCCTGTGCTAGATGCTCCCAGACCAAGGGAAGACTGATGCATCACAAGGACCTTCCTCCAGAGCTGACAGAGAGAGAAAGCTTTCCCCTGGAGCCAGCGCACTGAATTTGGACTTCTAGCCTACTGGACTGTGAGAGAATAAACTCCTTTTTGTTAAAGCCATCCACTTGTGATATTTCTGTTATAGCAGCACTAGATGACCGAAACACCATGTTAAAAACATTTAGATACAAAGTTTGCATAGGCTGTGGATTTAAAGCCTTCATATTGGAATCATTTTAATTTTTTATTGTAAACTTGAAACAGTGGTTTTAAACAGCAGAGAAACACCTTTTCTGAAATTCTTATAAATAGGGTAAAATAGGTCAGTATGAGGAGTACCCCAGAATAAGACAGCAAAGATATTTCAAATAGTTGTATTTTTGTACATTTTTAATGTTTTTAATGCAATTCTAAAGCTTCGTTCAAGAAAGACCAACTTGTGTCTATAATGTGTTTCAGCTTTTAAGAAGCAGCCTTTTAAATACATGGCGCTAGAGATCAGGGGTTGCTGGCCTTGTGATTGAGGCCACGTTCCCTGGGCTAAAAGAGAGCCGAGGCCCTCATGTTACCATGAGTATGAAGTGATGTTAAGACATGGGTCAGTGAGCAGCAGGGCTACAATGGTAGGGCTGGTGGAGCCCAAATGGAAAATAGAGCTTCAGTAATTTTGTACTGATTACTTGGTAAAAAAGAATCTACCTGGTGCCACATCTGATTTATGGAACAGATTGAACTTGTAATGAGAGTCCACATATAACTGACCTTTTCCAAAGGAAGTCACAGCCTTTTTTTGATATACTTCATGTGTAGGCTTATGAATAAATTATTGCTATGCAGTTTCTCATGTTTTTCTGGAGCTGATTCTTATAATGTTTTGATTTATTCAGAGTTCTTTATAAAAGTAGATAACCGTAGAATCCAAAGTGTAATTTGTTTCATTCTTTTACTGTTCTTTTCCTAGTGCATTGTTTAAAATAAAAAGGCATTGTGTTATATTGTGTATTTGTTTTCATGACCACAGCTCCAACAAGAAAAATATGCTCCAAATGAACTCATTTCCATGGTATTCTCCGTATGAAAATTTCCAAGTGCTCAGATATTGTCTTCAAAAAAAACTAACAAAAAAAGCTGCTAACCTCTGTATGGAGGATGGCATAGCCCTTGAAGGGGCATGTACACATGAAATTCTAGCTACGTTTTAGAGAGAATCCAAATGCTTTTGGTATACTGAAATTCTATTACATTCAATTGGAATAAGTTGGCCATAACTAGGCAATTGTTAACAATATTTGCTGAGATGAAATTTAGACCATGCCAGTATATAAAGAGAAGCTCATTTTCGTCAAAGTATTTAAAAAAAAAAAAAAAAATTTTTATATAGGTCAGCTTAGATGATTACATTAAACAAGTTTTTTATAGATTTAATTATATATGTTATAACTAGAGTGTGCCAGTTGTCAATGAAGTAAAATGTCCTCACCTTCTGTCTCCATAATCATATTTTCTAATGTATTGGTTAAGCTAAAAAAAAAATCTCATTTGGCAATGAACATTTGGATATTTATTAATTATGACAAATCCATGGCTATTATCCAATTTTAAGAAATCTTTTTATCATCTCTTAATAAAATGTCTTAGGGATTTTAAGCAGTCTTTCTTGTGGCTGCCATCCTTTAATTCCATCCCGTCATGAATTGTGAATGTAATGAAGAAGGGTAATTGCATGGCTCCTCTAACATCTGCACTCAGAAAAGCTCTCTTGGTCATCCATATTTCCAAGTGAGTTTGTGCAAAATATATTTATAATTATAAAGAAGCATAGATTAAGGCAGAAGCAATGCTGGTTAAGAATTATCAGGTAGTGACAGCAGGAGAAATTGTAGGCAAACTAATTAACAATTAGGTCCTATCTCTCAAAGCTTTCATGGGTGCTATCATCAATATTTAAATTATACATGAATATGCCAGCCTCTGAATAAGAATGTGCTATGAAGCTGGAATTTTTGTTTGTATCCTAGGTCCCCTGAAACTTCGTATTTTAATGTGGTCAAGGTATAGGGCAGGGTATAAATTCTACTTGTTAAGTTATAGTTTGGGACTTTTTTTGTTTATTTTTATTAGATTGTTTTCAGTCTTTTGATAAAAATAATAAAATTTTAGAGTGAGGAATATTCCACACTGTTCTATAACACAATAAGGGAAACGTGGAAACTCCTAACCAACTACTGTTTGTGGTAAAGAAGCAATGAGTAACAATGAAAACATATTTGTTTCAATAAAACATCCCTAGTTGCTTGATAATTCAATATTTCATTAGTTATTCATGCATTTTCTGGTAATTCTCTTTTCCGGAAATTTCTAGGAAAAAATTCATATTTAAACAAGTTATTTGTGGTCTGCTTCAAGGAAGTTTAAGCAAATATGTCAGTTCTGCTTTACTATTTTGTTATCTATCCGTTTCAGTCCAAATAGATCTTTCTTTAAAATATTTTATAATTGGAAGATATCAATATCACAATAGACATATGTATTTTTATGGTTTTGATATCATTTGTAATGTGAAATTACTTCAACATTGTACTTTATATCAAATGCATTAAAAATTGATCCTCAAATAAATAAAGTAGAAGTTCAGTAAATACTAATAATACTAATAAGTGATATAGGAATGGATATATAGTAGATATATAACTTGTGCTCCACAAATTTAGGATTTCAAGAAATATGCAAGAAATATCATTTATTGTCTTCCAAATCAAATGTAATCTGATCCCTGAACCCTATCTTAATGAGTTCCCTGGAAATTCAGTCTATTATTATAGCACTACCCTTTTCTCCTTCCTACTCCACCCTCCTGTTCCTCCCAGCCTCTAAATGTTTTAGCAGCAGAACATTTGGGGACCTCTACTGGTGTTGACTTCACCCTGGCTACCAGGATAAGCTCATTTTCCAGACTGAGGGTCCTTGAAGGTGGGCTCTCTGCTGCACCCTTGGCCCTCCTGGGCATGGGACTCTTTCCCAGCTCTGGATACGGTACCCTGAAGCACCAAGCAGTCATTCTCCTAACGTCCTGCCCTCTCCTAGCAGTGATTTAAGGGAGGACTCCTCAGGTCTGTGCTGCCCTCTGACTCAGTCTTGAGGAAGCTCTCACCCTCTCTAGTCAAAGCCCATAGTTTATCCCCCCCTCTCTGCCCCATTTCTACAAAGTCTAGTATTCTTCCTTAATGAATTTAGGCTTTTATAAAAGAAAAGTCATTTACTACTCAAAATAACTCTGTGATGGAGATACTATTATTATCCCTCCTTTTATGGATGAGAAAACTGAGGACAGGTTTCATGGATGAGAAAACTGAGGACAGGACAGGTTCAGTAGCATGCTCAAGGTCACATAGCTGGTACCCAGATTTGAACACAGTCTAGCACCAGATTCCAGACTTGCATCCCAGGGAGATCTGACTACCCTGTTGAATGGGGGAACAACAAGTACTAGACGAACAAAAAACAGATCAACACCTCAACAAATTATTTTGCTAGACCAGAGTTTCTCAAACTGGACGTCACTGGCATTTTAGGTTAGATAATTCTTCTTTTAGAGGCTACCCTTAGCAATTTAGGATGTTCAGCAGCTCCCTGGCCTATACCCACTAGATGCCATAACACCCCCTCAGTTGTGACAGTAAAAAATATCTCTAGTCTTTGTCAAATGTCCCTTGAGAGAGAGGCAGAATGTCCCCAGTTGAAATACATGCATATACAATTATTTGTGTAATCAATGTGCGGTTTTATTTGTTGGATATGCATCGGTTTAGTATAATATCCTTTTGATCTCTTATTGAAAGTCTATCATGATAAGATCTTGTTAGGTTAAAACAGTCACGTCACCTTGAAATGCCAGTTCACTTTACAACTGTGAATTGTCATTTGCTAGCTCTCAGATGTGAGAGCGTGTTGCACACCACAGCTGCTAAAATAATCTAGAGCTGGCTTTACTGTTGACCAGCCTCCTAACGTGTGCTAATTCTTCTTGCAGAGCTGCAGATTAGTTTGCAGAAAATAATGTACCTTATGTACTTTTTTGTCCCTTGGAAAAAAAATTGATTTTTTTTTTCTCCTGGTAGTTAAATATACTATACAGAATGAAGTAACGCTCAACTAGAGAACATGGGAGTAGTCATATTAAAAGTAAAAAACATGATTACTATGATCCAATTAAGAAATAGATTTTCATAAAAGCTTCTTTCTTAAACAAGCTGTCTGAACTAAATTCATATTCAAAAGTTAAGTATTGTGTCATAAAAAATAATAATAATACTCTAACAACATCGTTCTATGACAATGATCAAACCTGACCATATTTTTGTTACAGTGATTACTATTACTTGACCAAGGCATGCCGGTCCAGCTATGCACTTCCAGGTATATGGTTGTAAAGAGGTATAAACTGCATTTAACTGAATGGCAGTGTGTATAGCTTGACAAGCCTACCTTGAAATCTTAACCTCTGCCACATAGTACTTTTATTGGGCTTTGTTTTTACCTTTTCCAAGTAGTACTGAAAATGTGAAAAAAAGGTATTCATGTGCCCTCCTCCCTCCCAAAGGAAAATAAATCACCTTTGGAAGAGTATCTAAGTAAGTAAAAGCTTTTGTTTCTCAACCAACTTATTTCAGTTACCGACACTGGTTAGAGCCATTTTTTTGCCATGACAATTCCGTGGATTCAGCAGTTTTCCAGAGAGTTGAATCATATTCTATATTGTAAAGCTGGAAGATATACTTTGCTCAAGGTACTTCTGTTGTAAAGAACTTTGCTTCAGGATAAACATTCATCATGAATTATTGGTTCCCACCTACACTATTTGGTAGTGTAGAGAGGGTCACTGTGCTATAGTGGCCATGTAAAAGACAAACAGAGTATCTAAGTACCTAAAAGCAAATTATATCAGAATTTAAATGTGCTAAGAGTGTTTCGCTAGGGGAGCATCACAGTATAACTCTCGACCTATGTAGAGGTTTCCAGGTTCCTGCAGAATGGAAACTTCCCATCAGAAAAAATTAAAGTGGAGAAGTTTTGGTCCAGTCATGTCAGCTAATTCGAACATGAATCTGGCCAAATTCTCCAGTCTCTCAAAACTTGTGTTACTTCCTCCATGATCTTCATGCCGTTATTATACATAAATTTGTTTCATAATTATCTTCCCCAAAGAATGTCTAAATAAATTTTGGATGTTCTTTCTAAATAGTAAAACAATAGACTCTATGACTAATCTTCATTGAGCTTCTGTTAAGAAAATTACATGTCTGTGGAAGTGTGCTTTCTTATTAATTAGGCTTTTTTATTTTTAATAGCAAAACCTTATATACGTTTCTTCTTAGATACATGGGCAAGAGAATTAAAAATCCAAGTTTCCTAAAATTCACAGATTTCTTTTTTTTAGTGCACTGAATATAAGTATAAAGATCACTTTCATACATATGTTATTTGAATATATAACATTATACATTATAATATATTGAAATCATACATTTTAAAAATATTTATCGAATGCCTGATATATGCCTAGCTGTTGTGTGCCATCGAGTCGATTCTGACCCATAGCAACCCTATAGAACAGAGTAGAACTGCCCCATAGGGTTTCCAAGGAGCAGCTGGTGGATTCGAACTGCTGACCTCTTGGTCAGTAGCCTGAGCTCTTAAGCACTTGGTTACCAGTGCTCCATGCCTAGCTAGGTCCTAGGAATGAAAAAGATTTGCTTCTTATATCCCTTCTTAACTTGTAGCTTTCTCATTGTGAGAAATCAATCAAGAGTATGTGAATTTCTTACAATCACTAAGTATGTGAATAGTCATTTATTTTTTAAAATATAAAGAATATCCAAGGAAGAAGGAGCTGTCTTAAATGTCTGGATCATGGAGAAAGTCAATGTAAGAATTGGAAATCTTAGCTGCAGGCCACAGAGTATTGAATCTCTTCCTTAAGGAAGGAACATAAATGCTAACCTTGGCCAAGAAGCCTCTTCTTTTTCTATTTTTCCATTTTTTTTTTCTAAATTTGTTTTGTTTTGTTGTTGTTGAGAATATACACAGCATAACATACACCAATTCAACAGTTTCTACATGTACAATTTAGTGCGACATTGTTACATTCTTCGAGTTATGCAACCATTCTCACCCCCCTTTTCTGAATTGTTCCTGCCTCATTAACATAAACTCACTGCCTCCTAAGGTTCCTAATTAATCTTTCCAGTTGCTGTTGTCAATTTGATCCCATATAGATAGTTCTTAAAAGAGTATAATGCTCAAGGCAGACCTAGTTTTACTTGTTAAGTTGAATTATTGTTTGGTTTTAGGAAGACTTCAGGGGTATTTTTGGTTTATGGCTTAAAGATTATCTCAGGGCAGTAGTTTTCAGGGGTTCATTCACCCTCCATAGCTCCAGAAAGCCTAGAGTCTGTGAGAAAGAGACTTCTTCTTAATATTGAATACCTCCGTGCCTTGAGATTGTGTACAGTGAAACAGCTGTTTGTTTACCTAAGCTATCAGACCAGCAGGGTGCAGGCAAGTGTGAGGGAGATGGTGTCAAACAAACTTGAGTTCTAGTATCAGCTCCATTTGTAACTAGCAAGCTTCTTATTTTTTCTGAACCTCCTCTCTGAAAGTAGGTAAGAATGCCTACACAGAGGGCTGTTGTAAGATTTAAAACAAGTATATGCAAAATGCCTAAGCTTTTGGAGATCAGTGTAGGAATGAGGAAGGATATACACTAACATTTGCTTTTGTGTGTATAATGGTAAATTGTGATAAGGACTAGGATGGAAAAGAATAAGGTACTATGAGAGAATAATCAGGGTGGTGGCCGTAATTTAATTGGGAAAGTCTAAGAAGGCTTTTTTTGAGGAAGTAAAATCACACTGATGCATTGATTACATCTAAGAATCATCCAGGCAGAGTTGAAGAAAAAGTATTCCAAACAGAGGGCCAGGAATGCTGAAGCCCTCCAGGCAAGAGAGAGCTTGGTACCCTTAAGGATCTGAAAGGCCAGTGGTGTGGTGGAGACAGGATGCCGCAGGGGATAAATTAGGTCTCATTTGGAAGATGATTACATAATTGATATTCTAAGCTGGGGCACTTTGGAAGTGAAAGTTGTGGTGAGGGGGCAATATCAAACATTATGTAGGGACAATAGGCATAAACCAGGGCTGCCCTACTAGCTGGCCGTGTCAGAATTTTTTTTTTTATTCTAAATGCAATGGGAAGCCACTGAAGGGTGGTCCATCAGAGAGTGAAATTATCTGATTTATGTTTTAATAAAAACTACAAACTCTAAGTGGCCTGTAAAATTCTGGGATTATTATATTTTTCTTGTATAAACAAAAATTTTAAAAGCCCAGTTTGACAGCAGAATTTAGCCAAAGTTGCATTTCTTTTGAAACTATATTTCACTAATGAAATAAATGGTAAAGAAGAAGTGTCTTTTGAAGTTTAAGGAGGAATATGGAAATTATTTTATTGTTGCCTGCTGTTGGGACATGCTTCCAAAACCAGTTGCCTAGGGGCAGTGAAGTCTAAATCAGTATTGCTAACCAGTTCTACTCCTCCTAGCCCCCATTTCCTTTATTCCTTTGTACCTAAATATGTGGTTCTACTACTCCGCACAGAGCTCAATAAATATAAATAATAAAAATAGTAATAATAAGAAGTAATATTAATTAACTACTTACTGTGTACCAGAAAGCATGCCATGAGCCTCATATTTATTATCTTACGTAATTCTCAAACTATGAGGTAACTATTTTAAACCCTACTTTATACATGAGAAAATGAGGTTTAGAGGGGTTAGACAACTTGTCCAGTTTTATTAACTAGTAAATAAAGAGTTGAAGTTCATCCCAGGTTGTCTGATGGCAGAGTGCCTGCTCTAAATCCCTATACTGGGGGTGGCTGGTCAGTGACTATTCAGAACCACATTTTGGTGATGCAGTGGGGAGTTGAAAATGAAATAAGATGGACTATTATTTGATGGGATTAGCATAGCAAGTCTTGTTTCTAAGGCCAGTTCCATGTAAGAGCAAACAGTGTTATGAGAGAGTTCTGCTCTTTTGAGGTAGCATTGCCAGTACTGTTTATTACTAATAACCATGACACTTTAAAAAATGGAAGAGGCACAGTGATACTATGATTGCGTTCTATGAGTATTTTATCAGATGAACTACTGTTACATTTTTGAGGTTGTGGTAGTCGCTCGGGAAGAGCTCTTGTGCTTAATATAATGAGATTAAAATAGTCCATGTTTTGACTATTTGAATAAGGCCATAATATTTTGGACATAATATCCCTAAGAGTAGTGAACAATTTATTATTGCTTAGTAACTCTAACTTTGTTGAGAAAGAAAAAAAAAAGTCATCAATAACTAGTTAGAGAACTACTGTAGAAAAACAACCTACTGTCAAGACATTTAAAAGTCTCCTGTGTAGGTGAAACCTCACTGATTGTTGTCAGGGTTTTTTTTTTTTTTTCTTTTGAGGGGGGCGCGGGTTTATAACAGGAACGCAATTGAGTTCTTAACATTCCTCATGAATCCTGTTTCATCCTTATTTTTCCCTTTTTCTGAATTAAAGTGGTAGAAGATAAGGAGTTATTTTAGAAAGTAAAGAAAATGAAAAAAACCTACCTATTTTATATAATAATTCAAAGCCCATCAAAATTGGTGAAGTGCAAACATTTAGTACATAATTTTGAGGCTGTTGATAGTACCAGGGGTTTATAAAGGGAGCAGGAACATTAACAACTTTCTTAATGTTGATGTTTATTATCTTCAGTTTACATATGGTGAACATCTTAAAATCTGGTTTTTCAGCTTCTGAATGGAATATGCATGATTAGACTTTCTGTTTGTGGGAACAGTCAACCTCACAAAAATAGAGAACACATTTAGGAAATTTTCCTTGAAAATAAGTAATGCATTTTCATCATTACTCAGAATATCAAATGGATTTGGTTTCTTTTTGATGATTCAGTTTTTAATGAAATATTGTGGTAAAAATATGTTCTATCTTTTATCAACAAATAGTATGTCCTTCACACAGAAACATTAGAATCATATCCCATTTACACACATTAGAATCACCTAGGAACTTTCCAAATAAACTGTGACTGAAGTGGGTGGTTTGCTGCCCAGCATGTATTTCCATTCCTTCTGGGAAGAATAACAACACTCCACATAGCAAAACCACTCATCCCTCCACACAAAGCCTTGTGTTTTTTTGGATCTGACTTCATTCCTAACCCAAGCAACAAGACTGGCCTAAATCTACTGCACTGACCATATAATTGATTTGGGGGAGGCATATGAGCTAAGTTAGTCCAATCAAGCCATATCTCATAGCTTTTTCTGGGGCAACTAATCTCACTTTTTCTGGCCATAACTAAAGCAATGTGTAGTCATGGTTGCCACCCACAGCCATCTTGTAACCTTGGGATAAGCTAGCAATATGATAAAACTATCATGGAGGTGAGCAACTTGGAAAAACGAAACAAAAGCATGTCCTTGGTGATAATATGGAGGTTCTGATTAAAGCCCACACCTGAACTTAGCACTACCTCTAGATTCTTCATTTAAGTAAGCCAATATGTTTAGTCAGTTTGAGTTGAGTTTCTGTGACATAAAACCAATATCATTGTAAATGATGCAGTGAACTATTTTTAAATAAAATGTCATTTCACCTCAGACTTGTGAAAAGCAGAATAAATGAAACAATTAAGTACGTATGAGCTATCTGGTAAAAAAAACTTTCTGTAATAACTTTGAAAGAAAATGTGAAAGAACTTTTTTCCAGTTGGATGGCATATTGGATATGTGATGGGATATGGACCCTTTTCGGTTGACATGAAGTCATCATTGATAGTGCCACTGGTTCGGAATCCTTTCAAGGTCAGAACCTATCTCATCATTTGGGGGCAAGAATCTCCTGATTACAAATGGACTCTGTGATATTTAGGGATAGGCTAGGCTTGTAACAAACATCTGAAAATACAGGAGCTCAAACAAGGAAGTGGTTTCCTTTTCTCTCAATCTATAGGTAGACAGGCATTCCAGAGAGGGTGTGTGGCTCTGCTCCAAATGTCACACAAGGACCCCCCAGCTGGCAGTCCTACTTTGCCGTCCTCTACTGTGGCTTCCATATCTGGGACCAGGGCAGATGTCCCACTTGTCATCCTTTCCCAGTCAGCAGAAAGGAGGAAAGAAAGGAAGTGGAGAGTAAGCAATTTCCTTTATATGATATGAATTGGAAATTGATCACATTGCTTCTATTCACATCCCATTAACCAAAACTTAGGCAAAAATCATATGACCCATCTAGTTTCTATAACAAGCCCTTGTGGCCCAGTGGTTAAGAGCTCGGCTGCTAACCAAAAGGTTGGCAGTTCGAATCCACCAGCCGCTCCCTGAAAATCGTACGGGGCGGTTCCACTCTGTCGTATAGGGTAGCTATGAGTTGAAGTCAACTTGACAGCAAAGGGGATTTTAGTTGCTATAAAGGCTGGCAAATGTAGTATCTAGTTAAAACTCCGTAAGGTTCTTGTACCAAAGAGATGAGAGCATATTTTGGGGACAATTGGAATATGCATAACAAGCACAGTTCTCCACCTTTCCATAACATTAATATAAGAAAATATATACATATCTGCATATCTATATCAATGTAAAGGTATAAATATGCATCCTGCTGTGATTACTCCCCCAATGAAATACTGCTTTTTAAAATTTTTATGTGACTTTACAAATTGCAAAGATTCAAACTATAAAAAGTAAAATAAAGTAATAATTAGTAACCACAATAGAATGCATAATTGCAGGTCCTTTATAGTTCTCAGTAAATTAAGTGGGGAAACCAAATTTTCATCTCAAAAGATTGTAAATGTTTACATGAAACTACGAAATTTACTAATATGTTACCTAAGTTCAGAAATGTATATTATTTGTTGCATTTTCTGGAATGAAAATGTGGGAAGGATAAACTTACACGACTGAGGCTATTATTTTGCTTCTGCGAAGTGTTTTATTCCAAGCCTTTTTATTAGCAGTAGTGGGCATAATTTGGATCTTTATGGCTTTTCCTAATAATGCTTTGTAGTATCAACTAATTGAATGATGATTACCTTAGGTCTGATTTAGACAGCTATTAATCATGTCACCTGAGTCAGCCTGGGTGGTGGAATTTATAGAGTGAGGAGTCCTCTTTCAAGTGCATATTAAAACTGATTTGCATTACCTGGTCTCCTGTGTTCCCAACCAAATCAGGGTATTAAAACCAGGGTATAAAAAAAAAAATCTTTCCAGTAGACTCCCAACTCACGATGACTTAACCCTGCTGAGTTTTGGATACCCAGACCAGTGAAGGGCCCAAAACAATGACATTCTGGGAGGAAAAATGGTGTATCTTAATAGCATCTTGACATGGCTCTAGTCTTTTTTTTTTTAAAGCCACTATTCCCTAAGTACCCATCCTGTCCCAGGCCCTATTCTAAATCCTTTAAATTTAACCCTTACAACAGGTAAGTGTTATTATCACCGTTTTACATATAAGAAACCAGAGGTTTGAAAAGTGATGGAATAGTTGAAGGCAGGACTGAGCCACTCCCTCCTTCTTTCTCTGATTTCAAAGCTCTTGACAACTACACTTTTCATTTACATCTAGATAACAGTGTATTTTAAAATAACATGCCAAACATACCCACCTTCGCCTCTAAGACTCTCTTTATGCCATGAAGACACAAAACTAAAACTACACTAGGGAAACTGTCTTCAGGCTTTCCCCAACTTTGTAGAGCTATGAGGATAAAAGTTCTTTTTCAAGACACAGAAGCAGTTCAATGTTGTGACAAATTGTCCTTGATGATACTCATGTAAGCTGTAGGAGTGATCAAGAAAAATAAAGGATTGTGGATGCTTATTTATACTGATGGCGGTAAAAACTGAAGGCAATTTCTTGCCCCAGGCGGCGTTTAAGAAGGTGGAGTTACTGAAAAATATAGTATTAAACAACAGCTGTGCCATCTTTTAAGGTTAACACCACTGGGGTGAGATGAAGGGGTATGGTTTTCGGAAGAAAAGTTAGCAAACTGACTGTCCTTGGGCAGGTGTCTCTTTGCCTGGGGTAGAGCTTTGTGAAAGCACATCATGGGCAGTGCGCATGCTGGGCTTACTAATGTGCCTCTGCTGATATGCATGCTTCATTAGTGCTTTCCAAGGGGGACTCAGCATTGCAAGTGTGGCCCTTGGCTGGTGGACCTCTGTGCAGCCTGCTTCATAGCTGCCCCTTCCCTCCAGCTGAGCTGTTCTGACTTTAGAAGTCAAAACCCCAGGGATACCTCCTCTACCTCCAACTATTTGATTTTATTCTCTTATTGCAAAAGTAGTATATATTCCCTGAATAAAAATTAGAAAAAAGTATAAGCAAAAAAAAAAAAAAAAAAAACTGTAGTTCTACCACCTGTGTTGGTGCATATTCTCACACTGTTTTAGTTTAGCATGAATATTAATGTGGATTTGGCCATGTATGTAGGTAGAATAAAGTTACAAAATGGCTTTATACTTTATATAGTGTTTTTATGCCCTGCTTTTTTATTTACTATATCATTAATAGAGTTCCAGGTCAATAGATATATTTCTATAAGAGTTGTAGGGGTTGCATAGAATTCCATTATATTGATATTCTCTACTACTGTTGAAGTGGAGTGTATAATCCATTGATAAAGTATAAAGTATGTTATTCCACCATAACACACATTCCTGAGACTTTTGTGGCTCTCAGGTTACCAGCATACATTAATTTTTTTCTGTCTTTAAGCAGGAGGAATAGAAAAATAAATACTAGTGTATTCTAAATCACCACCTACTAGTAAGTAATATCAGAGCCATATTACAGTAAGCTGAATTCTTGGAGGAAATAGGTAATATTTCAGGAGTAAACATTAGTTCAAAATTTAATTACCTCCACAAGTTCAGAAAGAAGAGTGATGAATCAAGAACAGCCGTTTTTAAATTTTTCATTATTATGACCTTTAAGGCATCAGGCTCCAAACCCAAGAAAAATTTTCAGTGCTCTCTATTGTCTTGTCTTCTTGTGTCTGAGTATGATGTGTTTTATTGAATTAGATTAAAATTAAGTTTGGGAGCTTATTATGCAATGGTCTCCAAAGAGCTCCCTTTTTTTTCACCGCCGCTTGCTTTATGAATTGCTAATGTCCACAGCGTAAAGCTGTATTGTTCATTTCTAGAATGACTATCTCAAAACATGTGAAGATGATAACAGCGTTTTCTGATTCCAACATTAAAGTTTTTCTTCTCTGTTTTTCTCACTCTGCTACCAATATATGCATTTTCCAAAGTCAGAAAAATAATAGTGTAATTAATGCTTTTAGCCTAAGTCTATGAAATATAGTAAGAATTACTCTATACAAATAGTCAGGGGTACCTGGAATCCAGGTATGGCTCTATCGTCAATAAACTTGAGAAAGTAGCTACCTCCCAGTTTCCTCATCTGTCAAATGAGGTAGTTGAACTAAATAAGCCTTGAGATCCAGATAATACAAATTTGGTACAGCACTCCCCCTTGAAGACCAGACTCTTCTTCTTCTAACTCACGCATTGTTGACTGAGAACCAGTCCTGGGATTTGGTACCAGTCAGAGTCAAATTGCCAAGAAACAATCAACTTTAGCTAGTTTAATATACGGTATTAAGTAACTTACTTGATCAACTTAGTCTGAGCTTCTAGAAAAGACTCCCAACAGAAAACTTGGTCAGCTGCTTGGATAAATGCTGCTCCTGCTACAGTCAAGAAGCTGCCCACAAGAGCTAAAGACACAGGCTACCAGAGTAAGGTCAGGTTAAAATTGTATCAACAAAATGAATGCCTGGTGTCCTGCCTCTCTCCTCATTTACCTCAGTTCTAAATTCAGACCTCAAATGAATGCACCTAATTGGAGAAATTTAAGGACTATTGAGAACCCTAGCTGCAGGGGCCTTTGGGACACATCACGTTTTAAATTTCCAGCGTCTGCTGTTGAGGACATCACACTAGACAGAGGCTGGATTAGAAGTTGAGGGAGTCACATCATAATATCTACTTCAGATATTCTCAGGATCATATTGATACCAGAAAGCCATAAATAGGCCACTGCTTTATCAAAGAAATATGCCTTCATGTTGTAGTAAGTACACATGGTTATTTTTTAAATGGAAACACATTACTATATAAAGTTTTGAAAGTGATTACTTAATAATTAATAATCAGATTTGTGTTTGGTCTATCCATAATAACATTGTTTTTGGTAACAATGTTATAAATACTTTTTTTTCTTTGAAATGAAGAGCATGTGATAAATATACCCTAAAAGAATATGAGTTAAGCTGTAATTTTGTTCATATTTTATCGTACCTAGAAAGAATTAGAGCTGATATTGGATGAACATATATTGGTGCTTTACATTATAGATTTCTCTAAGCTGACATTTGTTATTAATAGCATTTTGAGTCCTCATATCACTATATAAATACCCTTTTGCCAGTTAGTCACTGTCATGGAAACTGATTTACATGTAAGTCTGAAATTATTGATAATTGTACTTTCTGTGTCTGAATTATAAAGTTATTTCAGAGAAGGCATTGATGACTGGCTCAGTCTAGGAACAAGTCATTTGCATGGAATTTATTAGCCTATGATAAAATATTAGATGAATAGGAAGAATTATGTATTCATTCAGCAAATACTTATTTGTGCCTACTGGGTTGGAATATATCAGTGAGTAAAACAGACAAAAATTCTTGTCCTCTTGGAGCATATATTCTAACGGATAGACAGGCAATAAACAAGAAACATAATAAATAAGCACATTATATTATAGAAAGTAATAAGTACTATGAAAAAATAAAAAGCAGAGTAAGGTGACATGGGTGGGTATTGTGGTGAGAGTGGTCCGCATAGGCCTTGCTGAGAAGGGTAATTTGAGCAAAAACTTAAAGGAACTGAGAAAGGTATTCTTGTAACTATATGAAGGAAGAGTATTCCAGGCAGAGGGAATAGTTAGGGTAAAAATGCTAAGAAGGGGAGTACCTGGCTTGCTCAAGGAAGAACAAGGAGGATGGTGTAGCTGGAGTGCAGTGAGCAAGGAGAAACCTATGATGATGTGATCTCAGAGAGCTCAGAAGGCTACATAAGGGCCTTATAAGCCATTACAAGGACTTGGGATTTGGTTCTGAGAAAATGGTGAGTCACTTCAGGGTTTTGAGCAGAGGAGTGATATAGACTTACATTTAAAAGGATCTCAGGGTACCTACTGTGTTGTCAACAGGCTAGAGGCAGGAAGGGGAGAAGCAGGGAGACCAAGAAGAAGTTTCTGACAGTAATCCAAGTGAGAGATGATGGCATCTCTGTCATGATGGTAGCAGTAGAGGTGGTAGGAAGTGGTTTGATTCTGTATTTGTTTGGAGGATTGGATTTAAAGTGTGAGCGAAGTAAGGGATTCAAGAATGACTCCAAAGACTGGCTGGAGCTATTAGAAGAAAAGAATTTCCATTAAGTGAGATGGGGAAAGCTAGAAGTGGATCAGGTTCATGGGGTAGGAACAGGAGTTCTGCATTATTTTATTAAAGATGGGGAATATGCGTTTGTATATTGCAGTGGTTCTCAAATTATGATTCCTGGACCTGTAATGGAGCCCTGGTGGCACAGTGGTTAAGAGCTCAGCTGCTAACCAAAAGGTCACAGTCTGAATCCACCAGCCACTCCTTGGAAACCCTATGGGGCAGTTCTACTCTGTCCTATAAGGTTGCTATGAGTTGGAATTGACTTGACAGCAATGGGTTTGGTTTGGTTTTAAGATAGGTTTGAACTCAATGGCAGATGATTAGAGAACCAAGTATCAACAGAAAAGGTCCAGTTAGGTGAGAATAATCATAATAGCTAGCATTATCTCATTAAAACCTGAAAGAGCCTCATCCTCCCCATTTTACAT
>NW_004444019.1:7467154-7492138 GCF_000243295.1 Trichechus manatus latirostris
ATTAGTTTCTCATCAAACAGTTAATATACAAATTTTTTTTTTTTTTTTTTTTTTGACCTGTAGTATCAGCATCCCCTGGGAACTTCTTAGAAATGCAAGTTCTTGAGCTCCATCCCGGATATACAAAATTAGAAACTTTGGATTTGGAGCCCAGCAATCTGTGCTTTATTTAACCAGTCCTCCAGGTGATTCTCATGCATGCTGAAGTTTGAGAAACACTATATATCCCTGCAAGGGTCAGGGACTACTGTTTCAGAATAGGAACATCATAGGTTTTAGAGTTAGAATAACTGAATTCAAACCCTGATGAGTTTGGGACAAGACAGTCGCTCTACCTGAGCCTTAATGTCTATATTTTTAAAGTGTAGATAGTAATAGTACTTATGTCACCAGATTGACCTGAGGAGTCAGATGAAACAACATAGGTTAGAAAGCTGTAAGGTGCATATTAAGTGCCTTACAAGTTTTGTAGCTAAAGATGGGAGGCTGGGGATGGGGATGGGGATGGGGATGGGGATGGTGCAACAGACTTTGCCTCTAGTTGTCTCTCGTATTTTCTTGCTTTCAAGGAGAAATAATAATAATGACATGGAAAATTATAGCTATTCTTGAAGGTTTGCTAGATTTTAAAACAGGATTACAGCTTTTCAAATAGATTGATCATGCTATGTGTTTGATTCAATAGAAATAGTAGCTGTATTTAATAATTTTTTTTGACTAAGCATATGTGGAAGAAATAATCTGCACTTTTGAATAAAAAATGGAAAAACTGTTTCCATTTACTTCCCGTTTATCTTTGTTATCTTTTATATTTGTTTAAATATGATTTTCAATCTTCGGGTTTGTTTTTCCTATGTCATAAAGTAGGGCATGATGTCTATGAGCTTTTTGGAAATCTCTAGATAAAGTAGGAGTCCTGGTGGTGCAGTGGTTAAAGTACTCTGCTTCGTAAAGTTACAAATAAGAGGAGATGTAGTCAGACTATTTTTCCAGGAAGACTCATCATTCTCTCATTTTGTTCTAGGAAAAGATATTCAGACTATTTGCTAAGGCCAAGTCTGTGTGATAGAGAAGCAATGTCTTAAGCTTTAAAGGACTTGTTATATGTCATGAGTTTTTTACATTTAAGGTAACTAACAAAGCCTCCCCCTTGGCAATGTTTTAGCCAAAAATATGTTTGGAAAAACCAGCTTGGTTCTGCTTTACTGATTTCCAGACAAAAGTGTCAGCTCATAGTTTCTCATGCTGATCTTCATTATTCTAGGTTTCTGACTGAGTAAGTATTAAGTGCTACATAGGAACGAATGACTTTGCAGAATATGGACAAAGGTCTAGGCTGTGAAATTGCAAATTAACTACTGCTTTGTATTTTTACACAATCCTTAGAGAATGAAGGTAATATATGTATAAAGACCAAATAATAAAGTCATGTTAAAAAAGAGTTGCTTCATGTAAGTAGTACTTAAGTCAAATCTCACCTGCCAATTTTAGAAACTTTTGCTTCCTGCCTTTGAAATTATCTAGTAATATTATTTAAGACTGTTCAACATTCAGCAAATATATATTGAGCACTTACTATCAAATAAAAACAAATTCCTGCTTAAGGAAGGAGAGACTTTGTTCAAAAAAAGACTATTGCTGTAGATGTACTTGTGATAGGATGCTTTGAAAGTGTTGTCTAACAAAAATACCTAATTTGTCATTAAGTAGCAAATTTTTGTTTCAGTGCTAAGAGATAAAATATTCAAATGAGTTTCCCTCTGGTATTGGGGCTTAGGCACTGTCATGGCAGTTCATAAATGTTCTAGCACCTCTAAAGCGCAGATATAGTTATTACGGACCAGTCAAAAGTCGCTCACAATCAATCAACTGTCCCAAACAATCAACTTTATATGTTTAAAAATTGAAAAAGAGATTAAAAGCTAGACTTTCCCTTCCCATTCTCAATCTGAAAAAATGAGACCCTAAAGTGACATTAAAACAATTCACTACAAGTCCATAAAAACATCTTTTAGTTATTAGTACTCTTATTTAGACTTCCGGGCCTGGTTCTGCCTTAGCATATTTTAGGCAATCAGTAACTATTAGTTGATTCCGTACTAGAGGAAAAATGATAATGTAATACTTTTATGAGGTCATTTCCTGCTTGACATCCTATAAATTAGCATTTGCACATGAATTGATTGATGTGAATTTGAAACCAATCGAACTTGGTATTTCTCAACTTTGTGAGTTTGTTGTCATTGAAGATGGCATTCCTAAATTGTAATGCCCAAACTGGATTTTTCACCACCTGCTGCATGAAGGAAGACATTCACAGCAGTCTATGCAAATCTCCTTTTGGTTCAAATTTACATGTTTCTATTGTGATAGTTCCTGGGCTGTGTTCTGTCACTTTATAAGTCTATCTCTGATCTCAGACTGTTGTTAAAATGGGTCCTGTATGGTTCAGCCTGACCCATAAACTACAGAAATTGTTTTTGAGGTTTGAAACCTTAATATCAGATAATACGTAAATCTGCCATAAAAATTTCCCTTGTGCTTTTTATTCCACAGATAGTAATTACCTTCCTTATAACCATGTTCAAGTCTTGATAGGCTATGTTGCTTTAATAATGCTGAAAGAGAAACAACCATGTTCTTCTTTTTTCAAGCCACATGGTATATTTCTTTTTGGAAATTAAATAATGATAGTTACTCCTAAATAAAGACTTTCTTGCCTAATTTTTTTTTTCCTTTTCCTAAAGGAAATGATTGCTATTATAAAACTCAAGTTACGTATGTTTGATGACCTGGCTTCACATTCTTGAACCTGGGTTAAGCCTCTTAAATTGGAAATTTTTCCTTAGGGTCTTAAAATACATGCTGTCAATCAAAGTGACCCTTTCTTTAACCAGCAAGTGAAGGTTGGTGGCCTGGAGGATTCATAAATATTCCCCAGCCAGATTTTCACCTTATGTCTAGACAAACCTGAATTACAAACTGAAGAAGAAGTAATTGGCATCAGTTTTGCATTCTCTTTTTTGCTCTTATATATTATCATTCTTTTTCAGATGGAAAAACTGAGGTTAAGTGGGATAGGAAAGGATGCATTTCACCCCTTAACTCTATCACTTACCAGGTGTGTAACTTTGAACAAATCACTTACTTTCAGTGAGTCTTTTATGTTCCATAAAACTGGAGGTAGTCTAGCAGAAAGCTTCTTCCTCATGAAGTAATGTTGTTAGCTGCCATTGAGTCAGCCTCCAACTCGTGGCAACCCCGTGCACAACACAACAAAATGCTGCCCAGTCCTGCACCATCCCCAGGATTGGTTGCATATGGGACAGTTGTAATCCATAGGGTTTTCATTGGCTAATTTTTTAGAAATAGATTTCAAGACCTTTCTTCCTAGTCCATCTTAGTCTGGAAGCCCTGCTGAAACCTGTTCAGCATCATAGCAACATGCGGCTCTCCACAGACTGACGGGTGGTGGCAGCGCATGAGGTACATTGGCCTGGAATCAAACCCGGTTCTCCCACATGGAAGGCGAGATGTCTATCACTGAATCACTAATAGCAGCATTAAATGAGGTAGTTTATATGAAAGCCATAATTTAGTCATAGAGCAAAATGAAATATACATTTAAAATGATGATGAGATGATAATTTCTATTAGGGAGACAGAAAATAAACTACTTACAATAAATAAATGAATCATATTTAACTATGTTGGAAGATGATGATGGCTATAGAAAAAAGCAGAGCAGGGAAAGGGAATAAGTGCTGGGCGTAGAGGGAAAATTGTCGTATTAAATAGGGTGATTAGAATAGACCTCAGTGAGAAGTTGACATTTGAGCAAAGCCTTGTAGAAAGTGTTTGGGAAATATTCAGGGGAAGAGCCTGCTAGTCAGAGGAAACAGTGGGTGCAAAGGCCCTAAGGCAGGTGCATGCCCACCCTGTTGTTAGAAGTGAAGGAGGCCAGTGTAGCCAGAGCCTAGTGAGCATGGAAGAGTGCAGCCAGCGCTCAGGTCAGATGAGGTCAGATCTCAAAGGGCCTTGTAACTTGGCTTTCACTCTGAGTGAAAATGTGGAACCATTGTAGGAGTTAAGAGCAGAGAAAGGGCATAATCTAATATTTTAAAACATCATTTGGGCTGCTATGCTGAGAGTAGACTGCTTTGTGTTAAGTGTGTTCTGTTCACTGGTAGCCAGTTTCTTTAATAAGAAATTCATTTTCTTCTTTTTCTTTATTTCCTTTTTTTGAAGGGAAGAGTGTTGCTTTGCTTTGTATTACTTAGGTTGTTGGCAGTTTGACTTTCTAACAAAAAGCTACAACAAAATAGCAGCATAATAGGATAGACATTTATTCTCTGTTCTTACAAAGGTCAGGGAAGGGAATCAAGGATTGGCCTGGAAGCTCCACAGTCATCAGGATACCAGGCTGCCTTTGCTGTTTTGCTCTGTCATCCACAACATGTGGCTTCCATTATATGGCTCCTAGGTGACTGTTCTGGTACCACCATCACCTTTTAGGTAGTTAGTGAAAAGAGGGACAGAGGAAGAGGAGGGTATGTTATTTTCTGTAAAGGAAACAACCAGAAGTTGTCCACATCATTTCTACTCACATCCCTTTGGCCAGAACTTAATCAGTTGGTCACAATTAGCAGCAAGGAAGCCTGGGAAATACAGACATTAGCTGGGTGTCCTTGAGTGTAAGAAAGGGAGAACGGCTGTTGGGATAGAACCAGCAGACTCTGCCACACATGGTTTACAGTATTTTAGTGAGACTCTCTCAATGACCTGGATACCACGCTAGGGCATTTGATTGAATCAGAAGTAGTTCCCATAAGATGGAAATATAGGTTGTATAGCCAAATGGATCGCGGGGTTTTTTTTCCTCTCTTTTAGGCTTGAAACTACACATATTTAATTTTGCTCAGTTAGCATTTTTGAGCCCTATTATGTGGAAAAATGCTAAACTAAAAGGAGGAGGACACAATATTGAATAAAAATTGAACTTTTCACCAAAGGGTCTTACTATTGGAGACATCAGTGTGCACACAAATAATACAGTGAAGGGAAGGAAGGCATGAGAGAAAGTTTAGAACTGGAAGAAAACACTAAATGTAGACTGAGAATGGAAGTAGTTAGGCTCAAGATTGTAATTTAACCATTGTGATTTTTTTTTAAGTCCATCCTTGTGAGATGGATATCTTAAAAATATCCAGTTTTTGAAAGAGGAGGCAACTTTAGAGTCCACTGCCAGCTGAGCGGAGCACCATGCCTTGATTAAGCACATCAAGAAGGCTTAGCAGCATATTGCTTCCCTGTATCTTTATGTTTGGGGAGGAGAGAAAATATGCTTTCCCTATAGAAATCATTATAATGCTAAGTGGAAAGTGTCAGGTACCATAAGGGAAGTTTCCAATGAGTACTGTGAGAATTCAGGGATCTCAGATATTGCTTTCAATATGAGGAGTGAGGCAATGAAAGAAGTGTCATTTGATCAGGGCCCTAGTGGGTGAATAAGTGGCATCTATATCATTCCCCAAAAGGCACTGGCAGTTCAGTGGTAGAATTCTCAACTTCCATACTGGAGAACCTGGTCTGATTCCTGGCCAATGCACCTCAAGCACAGCGACTGCTTGTCTGTCAGTGGTGGGTTGCATGTTGCTATGATGCTGAGCTTATTTCAGCAGAGCTTCCAGACTAAGATGGACTAGGAGGAAAGATCTGGCAATCTACTTCTGAAAATCAGCCAATAAAAACACAGTGGTCCTATCTGCAGTCAGTGTGGGGGATGGCAAAGGACTGGGCAGCTTTTTGTTACCTTGTGTATGGGGTCACTATGTGTCAGGGCCGACTCAGCAGCAGCTAACAACAAATATCATTCCCCACACTTTCAATCATGGTTTTTTATGTGATATGTGGGGGACACAGAAGAACTCTAAGATCCTGCCCACAAAGAATTTAGAATAAAGTTGTAAAGTAATCTGTTGATTGTGAATCAATGGGGTAGCAGAGACAGTAGCCCTTAGTGATGCAGAGTGGGGAGATCATAGGATTTGGAGTCAGTTTCTAGTCCAATTTCAACTCAATAACTGAGTAGAATAGAATAACTTGAGAACTTAGCACATGTCATTTGACCTTCTTCTGTCTTACTTTCCTCTGTTATAAAAGTGAGAGTATCATACTAACCACTCAAAGTGTTTTAAATTCATTGTATTAAAAAACAGGTGAATTATGGTTAGAATTCAAAAAACTTAACCTTCCTTCCTTTGTTTGCATTATAGAAACCCAGCTTTATTCCAGGGTAGATCAAGCTCTCATTTAATTGTGATTTTTTTTTTTTCCAAAAACTCTTCATATTGGTACCAAGATAGAAATCAGATTTTTACAACTATAAATGTTAAACCTTTGCTATATAAACGCCCTGTGGCCTGAGAATATGTATAAGGCAAGGCCTATAGAGCAAAGCTACAGCCAAGATAATAGATGTTCCCTCTGCTGTGGCACTTAGACACAGATGCCATTGAAGTTCTCTTTCATAACCTCCCTGCTTAGCCCAGACAAGATACTAGAGTTGTCTCTCTATAAACGAAAAAACCTGTTGTCGTCGTGTCGATTCCAACTCATAGCGACCCTATAGGACAGAGGAGAACTGTCCCGTAGGGCTTCCAAGGAGTGTCTGGTGGTTTCAAACTGCCAACCTTTTGTTATGTCTCCCTATAGAGAAAGGAAATTGAATGGCAAGAGTCACCATAATGTGTTCATATGTGGACAGATTATGCATTTTTTAAAAATCCAGTTACTCCCTTTCCAGTAAGAAATTGAAGGTAGGGTGTGCCTAATCTATGAAGGGTGCAGGCTAACTGTGAACTGCCTATGCTTATTATCAGTATTTAAGACACGTCTTCTCATGCTCACTGTCACCTGTCTGTTCATAAGAAAAACTATCTAAGAGCTATTCCTTTATTTGAAAGTCAGATGTATTTCTATATCTTTGCCACATCAATTTTACTTAAAGACTGATTCCCCAAAGCCAAAATGACAAAATTCACAGCTTAGAATTGTGTAAAATGTAAAGCCTCAGTTTAAATGAAGACAGCTGTTAGGGGATCCTGTGGTCCATGATCTGAAGATATTATTCTGCGAGATAATACTGATAATTTACAGTGTTCCTTCTCTGCCTTTAATATATAGTAATTATGATCATAGAATTTCTTCTGAAATCCCCTGTCACTTGTGACTCATACAGTAGATATAGGCCCACTCACCTCCCCGCCCCCCGCCAAAAGAAAGGAAAAAACAAAAAACCCTCCAAGAATCATTGATCCAGGCTTACAGCCAAGCAATCTATTCTTAGTACTTTCTCAACAGGCCACACAATAAAAATGTAAATAGAATGGTGCTACTTTCTCCTCAGAATCTTTTTCAAAGTACAAGTTTGGCACTGTTTAAATTGTTTATTTTGGGACCATCTTCAAGGAATTTAGTTAGTCCAGTTTTAAGGCCTACATACTCCAATTTCACGTTAATTATCACTCCAAGTTTTTATAGCTTTGTGATACCTGGCCTTTATGAACATGTAAGGATCAGTTTGAGATATCTTTCTACTTCTGGTTGCTGAATTAGCACTCAGTCATTTGGGTCCATCAAAGTCTTTCTGTGATTGATAGACCAGTTCTTTTCAGGTTATTAATCCTTTCTCCATATGGCTCTTTTTCAGTCAGCCTTTTATGGTACGGGATTTACCTTTCTGGGACACCACTATATTATAAACTCTTTATGAACAAGGAACCACATTTTTCATCATTTCTGTTACTTAGGGCCTAACCCGGTGCCTGGAGTATATAATATTAGATAAAAACAAACCAACCCATTGCCATTGAGTCGATTCTGACTCTTAGTGATCCTATATAGCACTTACAAAGTACTGACTGTTTGTGCCAGGCACTGTTCTACACTCTTTACATATATTAATTTATTTAACCTTCACAGTCTTTTGAGGTAGGCATTATTGTCTTCATTTTCCAGATGCATAACCTGAAGCACAAAGAAGGTAACTTGGCCAAAACCACACAGCGAATATGTGAGATAGCAAAGACTTGAGCCCAGGCAACTCTTAAACCCTACTTCATGCTGTAGAAATTCAGTATATGTGTGTTGAATTCAATAAGCCCCTGTGGTTGCTAGTGGGACTTTTAACAATTGTAAATGATGCAGATGAGATGAAGACAGAAAGGTAAAGAGAAAGATATAGAATAAGGAAGTTGGAGAGTAGCACCAAATAAAGAAGAGGGATTAAGAAATGGTGAAGGGGACTCGGCGCGCGTGCTTTGCTATCCATGGCTGCAGCTAAGAAGCCTTGGGAGTTCCATGCCAAGAGGCCCTGGGGCCTGGAGGAGGTGGTAGAAGATCCCGACGAAGACGATGAGGATGATAATGATGAAGCCGAGAGTGGGTTCTCCCTGGAGGAAGTGTTACGGCTCGGAGGCACCAAGATTACCTTATGTTGGCTACTTTGGATGAGAATGAGGAATTGGTGGATGGAGGCAAAAAAGGAGCAATTGATGATCTTCAACAGGGAGAACTGGAAGCATTTATTCAAAATCTTAGTTTGGCCAAGTATGCAAAAACTTTCTTAACTGAAGAAGATGGTGAACCATCTAAAAAAGAAAATGCCGGCAAAAAGGAAGCAAAAGTGTCTAAAATAGATAATAAAAAGCAAAACACAGCAGAAAGTGACAGGACATCAGTCAGTAAGATCAAAAATAAGAAGAGACCAGAACAACTTCCTGATGAGAACAGCACCATATCAAAAGTAAAGAAGGATAAGCAAGAGGACATCTTTGAATATTCTGAGAGACAGACATTGTTACTCAAACCTGGGGGCAAATGGTACGATCTGGAGTACACCAGTGAATACTCTTTGGAACTCCAGCCTCGGGATGTTGTGTCTAAGTATAAAACCTTGGCTCAGAAGTTGTATGAGCACGAAATCAACTTATTCAAAAGTAAGACAAATAATCAAAAGGGAGGCTCTTCCACCTGGATGAAGGCAATAGTGTCATCAGGGACCCTAGGCGACAGGATGGCTGCCATGATTCTTCTTATTCAGGATGATGCTGTTCACACGCTCCAGTTTGTAGACACTCTCTTGAACCTCGTTAAAAAGAAGGGCAGCAAACAGCAGTGCCTCATGGCTTTGGATACTTTCAAAGAGCTACTCATTACAGACCTTTTGCCAGACAGTCGAAAGCTTCGGATTTTCAGCAAGCATCCTTTCAACAAACTAAAAGAGTTGTCCAGTGGCAACAAGGACTCAAGAGATAGAAGACTGATATTATGGTATTTTGAGCACCAGCTGACACACTTAGTGGCTGAATTTGTGCACGTCTTGGAAACTTCAAGTCATGACTCATTAGTAGCCACTAAAACTCCAGCTCTGACAGTGGCTCATGAGCTTCTTTGTAACAAACCTGAGGAAGAAGAAGCTCTTCTTGTGCAGGTGGTAAATAAACTGGGAGATCCTCAGAACAGAATAGCCACAAAAGCCTCCCATCTCTTGGAGACATTGCTTTCTAAGCATCCCAATATGAAAGGAGTTGTGTGTAGTGAAGTAGAAAGGCTACTCTTCCACTCAAATATCAGCCCCAAAGCTCAGTATTATGCAATTTGCTTTTTAAATCAAATGTCCCTCTCCCATGAAGAAAGTGAATTGGCTAACAAATTAATAACTCTTTATTTTTGTTTTTTTCGGACTTGTATCAAGAAAAAAGATGTTGAGTCAAAAATGCTCAGTGCACTTTAACAGGAGTAAATAGGGCATATCCTTATTCCCAGACTGGTGATGACAAAGTGAGGGAGCAGCTTGACATGCTATTTAAAGTGTTGCATATAGTAAATTTCAGCACCAGTGTGCAGGCTTTGATGTTGCTGTTCCAAGTAATGAATTCTCAACAGACAATATCCGATCGATACTATGCAGCATTATACAGGTAAGTCTGTGCTATTCCAGTATACGAGCGTGAGGAATGACCTGATCTAATACAGCACGTGGGCTCCCTGGGTGGTGCAAACAGTTAATTCATTTGGCGGCTAATTGGAAGGTTGGAGGTTCAAGTCCACATAGAGGTGCCTTGGAAGAAAGGCCTGGCGATCTGCTTCCAAAAAAGCAGCCATCGGAAACCCTATGGAGCACAGTTCTACTCAGACATATGTGGCGTCGCCATGGGTTGGAATCGACATGACAGCAGCTGGTTAGTATAGCGCATGCAGTACCTGTCTATGGGGCAAGAGAAAGGGTTAGAAAAACTGGAATTCAGCCCCCTCCCCCTTTTCCACCAGCAATTTACTACTCATCACCTTTGCGTTAAGTCACTTAATCTGTTTCTCTGTTGGCACAAACTATGTGTTAGGTACTTAGAATATCTTTTGTTTTGGATTTTTTTCTTTTTTGAAAAGTCGTTAGCATATAGAAAAATATAAAAATGTAACAAGCATCCATGTCTTACCATCTAATATTTCAAAATTAACATTTTGCTATGTGTGTTTTAATTCTTTGGGGATATTATAGAAATGAAACTACAGGCATAACTGAAGTCACCTTATCCCCTTTTTCCTTGGTCCTGTGTCTCCTCCCTCCTGTCCTCCATACAACCATTCAGTAATTCATTCAACAACTATTTTTTGAGTGCTTACCATACGCTACGCACTGTTCCAGGTGCTCAGGATATTGCACAGTGAGTAGAAATTCCTCCCCAGAGGTGCTTACATTCTGATTGGGGAAGACAGATGGAAAACAAGAAAGTAAAATAGAAACGTACTTTAGATAGGAAGTGTTGAGGATTGCAATTTAAATTTTTTTCAGCATTGGAATTAAGATTTTGTTTCTAGAATTTGCAACTGTCTTGCAACTCACCCACTGAAAGGTCATGTTCTGAACAGTGTAAACAGTATGGAATCCAACAAACTATCTTCAGGAATTTAATGTATTTCCTCCTAATCCATTTTCATAATTCTGTATGCATATATCTTGTGAGAAACTGTAATGTAGAGGTTAACATATTGGACTTAAGCTACACTGCCTGGGTTTGTGTCCCAACCGTTAGTTTGCTGTGGAGGTTACTTAATCATCATTAAAGCCCTATTGGTAGACATTTTAATTAAAAAAAAAAAAAGAAAGAAATGGTGAAGGAGGAAATTAGCTCGAGTGAAGGGGTTCATGTGAATGTAGGAGAAAAGAGTTGAAAAGAGCCTGCTTGGAAAAAAGAAATAGGACCAGTGGAAGAAGAGGGCATTAAATAGGAAAGGTCTGAGAAATCATTGTTGATGGGCTTGGAAGAGAATTGCAAATTAAAAAAAGTAAACTAAAAAAGTTTTATTCTTAAAATAGCCATGCACTTGCTATTAGTTCATTGCTTCCCAGGTTTCATTCCCTGTAATCTCTCAGCCTCCCAGTCTCTGTCCCATGTGAATCAACATCGGACACCAGTTCAGACACAAGGAGGAATTATTTCACTGGATTATAGTGATTGATGGAGCCCTGGCGGTATAGTGGTTAAGAGCTCGGCTGCTAACCAAGAAGTTGATGACCTATTACTATTCTCTGAGTCTTTACATTGTACAAATTAGACAATCAAATATGCTCTAAGGATTGTTTCTGGTGCAGAAATACACTCTCAACCTCTCCTTAAGAACATTTACGACTGTATCTCATAACTCTATTTCCCTTCCCAGTAAGTAATCTGCTCTAATTATTTGTAGCCAATTTTTGTAGGGAGTTTTAGCCATGCCTAGTTGGTCACAAGGACGCTGGGAAAGCCCTGGTTATCATTCTCATCATACATTATTCTTTTGTCTCCCGCTGTGTATCATCATTTAAAAATCTTCTCCCTGATCATAAGAACTGTCTTGGTCATCTAGTGCTGCTACAACAGAAATACCACACGTGGATGGTTTTAACGAAGAGAAGTTTATTTCCTCACAGTCAAAGTAAGCGAAAAGTCCAAATTCAGGGCGTCAGCTCCAGGGGAATGCTTTTTCTCTCTGTTGGCCTTCTTCTCTTAGGTGTTCCCCCGGACTAGGAGCTTCTCTGCGCAGGAACCCTGGTCCAAAGGACGCACTCTGCTCTCGGCACTGCTTTCTTGATGGTATGAGGTCCCCCTGTCTCACTGCTCACTTCTGTCTTTTATATCTCAAGAGATTGCCTCAGGACACAATCCAGTCTTGTAGATCAGGTCCTGCCTTACTAACACAACTGTCACCCATCCTCCCCCATTAACATCATAGAGGCAGGTTTACAAGGTACAGGAAAATCACACAGTACCAGGAATCATGGCCTAGCCAAATTGATACACACATTATTTGGGGGACATAATTCAAACCATGACAAGAACTGACATAGATATTGCACTTTTCAGTTTACCAATATAGTCCTCAAGTATCGTCTCATTTAAATAAACCACGCAACAGTTCTGTGAGTTAGGTTCTTATTACCCAAGTATAACTAAAGCTCAAGGAACTTACCTGAGACCATAGCTGGCATGGGGCACGGGTATCTGGAACTCAAACTGTCTGACAGTAAATCCTATGTTCTTTCTGCTCTTTTGTTTTTACTTAATTTTAATGGAATGAATATGTTTTTTTAACATGTGTGAGGCCCAATATATATTTATAGTTTGTTGATTAACCCTTTACTGCTAACAAATAACGTAGGATTTCTACTTGCCTGTTCTTGCTATTTGTATCAATTTGTAGTCAAAATGAATATATCTTATTCAAAAATAGTCTCATTTCCAGTTGAATTAAAATTAAAAGACAATTTCAAAACTGTTGAATTTCTGGGATGAAATTACTCAACCTCATTGACCTTTTCCATCAATTCTGACTTGCCTTTTTCCTTTATTATTCTCTGGTACATTTCGTACTGATCCTCCTACTTTTATTGTAAAACTCTTTCCTTGCCTGTCACAATCAGAAATTTGATGATCCTCTGACTCTTTTCTTAGCTCATTTCTGCCTTCTTTTTATTCTCGCTCCTTAAATGTGAGCATCCCTCAAGATTTAGCTCTATGAGTTTTTTTTGTTTGTTCGTTTTCGCCTATATGCACTCTCTCAGGAGCCTTGGTGGTGCAATGCTTAAGCACTAGGCTGCTGACTGAAAGATTGGTGGTTCGAACCTACCCACCCAGTTCTGTGGGAGAAATACCTAGCAGTCTGCTCCCAGAAAGATTACAGCCTAGAAAACCTTATGGGATGGTTCTACTCCGTCACATGGGATCACTATGAGTCGAAAATAAACTCAGTAGCAGCCAACAGCAACAGCAACAATAACAACATATGCACTCTCTCAAGAGTACTTATCTCACAATTTCTATTTTCATTCACTGTGCTGGTGGAGCCCACAACTACATCTCTAACCTCTTACCTAAACTCTACTCTTTTAAATTCCTAGAGAGCATCTGAGAGATCCCACTGTCTTGACCACCTTGACTTAACATGCCCAATTCAGAAGCTCATTTCCAGCAGAGATGTCCTTCTGCATGGCCCATATCGCTCACTGGAGCTCATATCCTTCTAAGGGTGTAATACTGAATTTAAAATGAAAAATGAGTGAGGTAGATTTAGAAGTTTTTTTTTTTTCTTCCCCTATTCTTTTATTCTTTCCTTTGTTTTTTTCTTTTGCATTATATAAGGGTTTTCAATTCCCTTTTTCCCATTTCTGGTTTTAGAAGTTGTACATTCTGTTGCTGTTCTTTTAGTGATTGTCCATTATTTTTAAACTGTAGACTTGATTTAACAAAGTAATGTGAACCAGTACATCAGCCCTTTTCCTGAACAATTCAAAGATTTGGAATGCTTTAACTCCTGTCATAATGCCCTCTTGAATTATGCATTATTATTTTCCAGACTTCCATATCTACCTTGTCATACTCCCAAAATTTTGTCATTGTTATTTTTGTTTTATAAATCTGTGCTTGTTAAGTTTTACCTGCCCATAATTAGCAAATTCTTTCCTCAGTATTCCTTTTGACATTATCACTCCGTCCTATTGGATCAATTTTCTTCTACATGAGATATATCCTTTAGTTGTTCTTCCAGCTAGCAAATCCTTTTATAGATCTCTTTCAAACTTTGTCTGAGCGTGTATTTTATTCTATATTAGTTATTGAATGATGTAGGACATGAATTTTTCTTTGGCTAATTTTTTCCCAAAATTGTAATTACATTTTCCTATGAAAATAAAATCTCCAGATGAGACTTAAGAACTAGAAAAATAATGATGCCTGGAAAGAGGCCATGAATTTCAAGTGTTAGAAGACAGCCATTAATTATTTCAAGATGAAAACCTAATATAAATTGGCTCCAAATTAGAAAAAAGAAAAAGAGTGTTTAACTCAATAGCCTTTCAGTATAAGACCTTTAATTAGAAATTATGAAATTATCGTGGAGGTCAAATTGTAGAGTACAGAAATCTAATATTGGAAATTATCTTAAGCTAAATGAGGTAAAGAGATGACACTGAAAATTTCTCATTGTATTGAGCACCAAACAGCATTGAAGAAAGTAGTTTTAAGTTTGAATACAAATCCATGGTGTATAATCTCAAGGAGCACAGATCCTATGTGTGTCTTCAGAGTTGTAGCACAAGTTTTAATTGAGACTCAATAAAAATTGTTCCTCATTATATGCTACAAACCATCCATTCCAGCCTCTCATCCTTTGTTGTAACCATTTACGGGCTTTAATTTTCTCTACCAATTCACTCTTACCCTACATTGAGGGCTCAGGTCAAGTCCATTTTCTTCTGAAAGCTTTCCTTCATCACTATAAATTCCTGTACCTTTCATAGCACTAATCGTTTGTAATGCTTACCACACATTGCATTGTTGTGTCAGCTAACTTTCATGTCTTTTATTTTGCCAGTTGAACTGTGAGAATGTATTTAAGTTTCAGGGCTGTGCCTTTTACTTCTTTGTAACCCACATGGCACTTCACGTGCCACACTGCACACATGATTCTTACCGGGTTTGTTAGTCCAGTAGTAAAATATGAGCTGCTTGGGAAGAAGAGAAGAGGAGAGTATAAGGAAATTGAAAAGACAGTTTCTGCCCTCATGAACTTAGGAAAGTTAGTACTCTTACTGAACAGACATATACAACTACATACCTAAATTAATGGGAAAACAGTTTTAAGATCATACACAAGCATATGGACAATAAGGAAATCCAAGGAAGACAGCTAGGTTGCAAAAGAATAAGAACAACTTCTCCATAGAATACACTAAGTCAGAGAAAATTAACTACTGGACTATTTTTAATGGGCATTTTTTCTAAATGTAAGCTTCACCCTTAGCATGCAAACAATCCCTGTTGATGGTGGTGTTCCCCCCAACTCTTTTGTTTTGTTTTCTGTAAAGAGCACCTATTTTCATGGTATTTTTTAGGGGTGTAAATTTCAACAGAATCAGAATTTCATTAAGAGGAACCCTGGGTACTCTCTGAGGACATGATGTCAAAATAATAATAAGATTTTTAAATTCCAAATAAGTAACAGAGCTGATTATGCTACATAGTGACCTTTGTTGTCCATTTTAGACCTCTTATCATGTTTTCTGCTGGAAGTGGCCTAACAAATGCAAGTACTATTCAGCAAAAATCACAACTACATTTTATTTGGTAAAGATTTTGGTGCATTACAGCAAGACTTCTTAAGTAAAGTGTTTTCAGATTTTCACTTGGTGATATCAATTTCGGTGGGGTTCATAAAAATGTTCTCTAAAACCTAATTTAATGCCAAGAAAAATCTAGTCATCTTTTTTAAAAGTTGTCTTAATTCAACAAAATAAAATGCACTGTCTTATTAGGCAAAAGGAAAGGCTATATAGGAATTCCTGCATATAAATTTGTAAGTACAGACAACATGGCATTTATACCTTTAATGTCATTATTAAAAAAAAAATTCTCAGCTCAAGAAAAGGCAGGTCAAAGCATGTTAATTACTAGGAATGTGCAGTCTCTTATGTCTAAATAATGCCAAAGGACCAATTTCAACTCTGACTTGGGACATTCTCAGCAACTCTTGTTTTTTGGCTTACGATTATCAAAAATAGCCTGAGCATAAAAGGTCCTTAATATCCGGGAAAAGAGACTATAGGGACAATTAGGAGAAGAAGAAAAAATGCCAAGTGTTGACTCTGGAAAAGTCATACAGGTTGTTGTTGTTGTTAGATGCCATCTAGTGGGTTCTGACTTACAGCGACCCTATGTACAACAGAATGTAACACTGCCTGCTTCTGTGCCATCCTCACAATCATTATGTTTGAGCCCATTGTTGCAGCCACTGTGTCAGTCCATCTCGTCAAGTCTGTAGCAATAAACAGAAAATAAAACAAAAAATGTTCCCTTTGCAAGAGATTCCTTGTGTAATTGAAATGAAATAAAGGGAAATGCACCAAGATATAACTTTGATTTAGACATCACTGAAGACGGGGAAAAATCACAGGGAACAAAATTAAGTAATAACTTGTGATATCCCTTTCCTAGTCCATTCTTTAATTAAAAGAAATAGTTTCAGAAATACTACCTTAATTAGTATGAATATACATAGATATGTATCCAAAAACCAAATCAGTTGCCATCGACATGATTCTGACACATGAAGACCCCATGTTTTCAGAGTAGAACTGCACTCCATAGAGTTTTCAATGGCAGTAATCTTTTGGAAATAGATCACCAGAGCTTTCTTCTGAGGCACCTCTGGATGGATTGGAATCACCAACCTTTTAGTTAGTGGCCGAGCGCTTAACCGTTTGCACCCGTCAGGGACTCCATATATGTATATGCGTGCATATACATAAAAATTTTAGATATGTGTGTGCATATATTATATATACATACATATATATGCGTATAGCTATAGAGTACAAAGTGCAGTGGCTATAAAAAATACTGAACGTAAGAATTGGCATCCTGAGTAAAATATCAGTGTTTTCCTCCCGTATTCTGTAGGTAGCAATGGTGTCAAAGAATAATTTCTGGGAAAATACACTTATAATCCATGATTATAACCTCAAAAAATTGAGGAATGTACAACTAGCATCTATTTTTCTCTATGAGTGCATCATTTATAACTATAAATAGGTTCTTCTTTATATGTTGGTTGGCCCATGCTAAATGCTACCTGATATTTTAGCTGCAAAAACATATATCCTACTGTATTAAAAAGTAACTACTTTCTTTATTTGATATGAAACTCGTTGTCTACTTCTATAGGTTGATAAATTTAAAATTCACTAAACAAATCCATTACCTTCTAAAAATTCCCTTTATTTTCATTCCTTTTGGTTATCCTCAACCTGATTTCTTTTTCTTTTTTCCCTTCAAAATGAAGAAAATACTACAAGTGGATGGCTTTAACAAACAGAAATTCATTCTCTCACAGTCTAAGAGGGCTAGAAGTCCGAATTCAGGGTGCCAGCTCCAAGGGAAGGCTTTCTTTCTCTGTCAGCTCTGGGGGAAAGTCCTTGTCATCAATCTTCCCTAGTCAAGGAGCTTCTCAGTGCAGAGACCCATGGTCCAAAAGATGCGCTGTTCTCTGGGCTCTTGTTTCTTGGTGGTATGAAGTCCCCATGTCTCTCTGCTCGCCTCTCTTTTTTATATTTCAAAAGAGATTGATTTAAGACACAACCTAATCTAGTAGATTGAGTCCTCCCTCATTAACATAACTGCTTCTCATCCTGCCTCATTAACATCATAGAGGTAGGATTTTCAATACACAGGAAAATCACATCAGATGACAAAATGGTGGACAATCACACAATATTGGGAATCATGGCCTAGCCAAGTTGACTGATATTTTGGGGGGACACAGTCAATCCATGACAAACTTTATTCTTTTTCCTTTCCTTCTTTTTCAAAATGATTTATTTTCCAATAGAAAATATCCGTCCTCTCCCCACCCCATTGATGTAGCAATGTTTCTTTTTTGTATAGACTTTGTAGCGTCAAATGTGAAATTAAAAGAGATGACCAATGTGGTCCCTTATAATACCTACATTCGGTGAGTCTCTGGTGTAGAATCTTCGTGCAGAAGTTCATAAATATCTAGTCTTTCTCCTTGCCTCTATGAGGAGTTGTTTTTGTCTCAAACAACTATGTTACCCTTTCCCCAGTAGATGATATTTGAATATATTTTCAGTGATCTTATCCTTTGTTAAAGACCCCATCAATTCAGAAAATGATAAGGTGAACCTATGAAAATATATTTCCTGTGGTTTGTTGCATAGTCTTGATGGACTCACTTATGCCATAGTAATTTAAAAACAAACAAACGCCAAAACAATCAAGCAAATCTCAGTGATTTAAAACAGCAAAGATTTATTTCTTGATGGTGCTTCACACTATCTTGGGTCAACAGAGGGGTCTGTTCTTACATCACTGTAGGGGAGGGAAGGGATGTGTTGGATCATACACGAGGTGATTTTCCAATGGCCAAAGGAAGTCATATGGCCATGCCAAACTTCAAGGAGATAGGGAAGTCCAATCCTTCCATAAGTTTGGAAAATGTTTAATGGAATGCTAGGAAACATCACTAATGGCCACTGCACCACTCAAAGTACCAACATAAAAGAGCCATGAATGAAATTCTGTGTTATAGGTAGCAAACACTTTATAATGATATTCAGAAAACTGGTATCCCAAAATGGATATTGGCCTTATAAATTTCGTTTCTGATTTTTGGTTCATTGGTATACCACATGCTAAGAAATGACAAAGTGCCAAATATGAATGATAGCATCTATTCCTGTGTAGAGGATTTTCCCTGGAACAAACTGACCATTGAGGGCCTTTCAGGGATAAGATGTTTCTCAATCTGTAATATTTACTATATTACTTATGTTATTCTAAAATGCTGTAAGACTACTCCCTTCGTATACAGTGGCTCAAACACAGTAGATAGCTTTGTATTCCTCATGTTAGCAGAACAAGAAGGTGAAGAGTTTGGTAGGATGGCCCTCCTGCAAGTTATCATTCAGCAACTCTGCCTGATGAAGGATTTGCCATCTTCAAAAAAATATCTTCCAAGGTGCTTTGGGGCCATGTCCATTTCAGCTAACAGAAAATGGAAAATAACATGGAAGAGCAACTGTGGGAGGTTCTAATGACCCCATCCTAAAAATCTTATCACTTCCATTGGCTAAAACTGCATCAGATGTTGTTTTAGTCATCTAGTCCTGCCGTAACAGAAATACCATAAATGGATGGCTTTAACAAACAGACATTTATTTTCTCACAGTTTAGGAGGGTAGATGTCCAAATTCAGGGCATCCACTCTTTCTCTATCGGTTCTAGGGGAAGGTCCTTGTCTCTTCAGCTTGTTTCCTAGTCCTTGGAGATCTCTGTGTGGCTTGGCATAAATCTTCCCCCATCTCTGCTTCTTTCACTTGCTTTTTTAATCTCTTTTACTTATATCTCAAAAGAGATTGACTTAAAACACACGGTACACTAATCCAGCCTCATTAACAGAACAAAGACAACTCATTCCCAAATGGGATTATAACCATAGGCATAGAGGTTAGGATTTACAACACATATTTTTGGAGGACACAGTTCAATCCATAACATTTCACCCTTTGGACCCCTAAAATTCACGTCCTTCCCACATGCAAAACACATTCACCCTACCACATCATCCCAAAAGTCTTAAATCAACTCCTATGTCCAAAATCTCATCTTCTGAATCATCTAAATCAAATATGGGTGAGACTCTAGACGTATTCCATCCTGGTGCAAAATTCCTCTTCATCTGTGAACCTGTCAAATCTAGACTACAAGTTATCTATTTCCAAAGTACAGTGGTGGATCAGGCACAAAGTAGACATTTCCATTACAAACGGGAAAAATTGGAGGGAAAGAAGGGATAAAGGGCACCAAGCAAGTCCAAAACCCAGCTGAACAATTTACATTAGCTCTCAAGGCTTGATAATCCTCTAATCTTTGGGACCATCTGGCCATGGCCCTGCCCTCCAGACACTCGGTGTTAGCCACGCCCTCTGGATTCTGGGTGGAAGCCCCTTGGCCCTGGGCTTCAGCTCTGCCTTCTAGACCCACTGGGATGGCACCTCTGCTGCCCTGGCTTTGAACAGCCCCATTCTCCTGGTCCATGAGTGGCAACCCCTCCAACCTGGCCTTGACAGTCCCCATTCTTCTGCCCATTGGGCAGCAGCGCAATCCCCCAGGCTAGTGAACAGCAGCCCCACACTCCTGAACAGAGTTGGTGAAGACTCTCTTTGAAACCTAGCAGGCCATGGCCCTACCCTTTGAAACCCAGAGACAGCTCTGCTTCCTGTGCTCCTTCCAGCAGTTCTGCTGATCTCCAAATTGCTCCAGGGATGGTCCTTTTCTTTTTTTGGAGGACAACAGATAGAGATCCTTTGGCCTATTTCTTGCCTGTAGAATTCCAAGAGGGAGATAATTTTCTTTCCTTTTATCCTGTTTCTGACTCCTTAAGTCTAAGCTGATGGGTTTTCTGCTGTGGTAGTTGGTTAGATCCATCAGTCACAGGCTTAATCTCTTTAACAAAATATTGTGTAGCCATGTCCTTGGTGAAAATTCTAGGACATGTGTCCTTAATTTGTACAACAGAATTTTCCAAATCTTTAAGTTTTATTTTTAGTTTGGACAGTTCGTTTTTAAGTCCATCTCTTTCCTTTTGCATTTTACTATAAGCAGCAAGGAGAAACCATGTGACCCCTTCACCATCTTGCTTAGAAATCTCCTCAGCCAGATATCCAAGTTCATCACTTACAAATTCTACCTTCCACCAAACATCTGAACATAATTCAGACAAGTACTTTGCCACTACATAAAAAGCATTGCCCTTCTTCCACTGTCCAATTACATGTTTATCATTTTCTTTTAAAGCCTCTCCAGAGCACATTTAACATCCACATTTCTAGCAACATTCTCTTGCTGGTTCCATGTGTATTCTCTAGGACAATAGAAACTTTCCCTAAGTTCTCCTCACTTCTTTCTAAGTCCTCACCAGAATTGTCTTTGACATCCATAATTCTACCAATGGTCTCTTAAGGGCAATCTAGGCTTTTACTATTAGGCACCTTAAAACTCTTCCAGCCTCCACCCACTACCCAATTCCAAAACCACTTTCACATTTTAGGTATTTGTTAGAGTAGCACCTCACTTCTCAGTACCACATTCTGTCTTAGTTATCTAGTGCAACTATAACAGAAATACCATAAATGGGTGGCTTTCACAAACAAATTTATTTTCTCACAGTATAGGAGCTAGAAGCCCCAATTCAAGGCACTGGCTCTAGGGGAGGGCTTTCTCTCTGTCGGCTCTGGAGGAAGGCCCTTGTCTCCTCATTTTATGTCCTGGTTCCCTGGAGATCTCCATATAGCTTGCCATCAATCTTCCCCCATCTCTGCTTCTTTCCATTGCTTGTTTAATCTCTTTTATATCTCAGAAGAGATCAATTTAAGACACACCCTACATTAATCCAGTCTCATTAACGTAACAAAGGCAACCCATTCCCAAATGAGATTATAACCTTAGGCATACCAAAAAACCAAACAAACAAACCTGTTGCCCTTGATTCGATTCCAACTCATAGCGACCCTACATGACACAGTAGAATTGCCCCATGGAGTTTCCAAGGAGTGGCTAGTGGATTTGAACTGCCAACCTTTTGGTTAGAAGCCGAGCTCGTAACCACTGCGCCACCAGGGTTCCAACCACAGGGATTGTTGTTAGGTGCCATCGCATCAGTTCCAACTTATAGAGACCCTATGTACAACAGAACAAAACACTGCGTGGTCCTGTGCCATCCTCACAATGGTTGTTATGGTTGATCCCATTGTTGCAGTCCGTTGTGTCAATCCATCTCCTTGAGGGTCTTCCTCTTTTTTGCTGACCCTCTACCTTAGCTAACATGATGTCCTTCTCCAGGGACTGGTCCCTTCAAAATACGTGAGACCAAGTCTCCCCATCCTTGCTTCGAGGGAACATTCTGGTTGTACTTCTTCCAAGACAGATTTGTTCATTCTTCTGGCAATCAGTGGTATATTCAGTAGGCTTTGCCAACACCATAATTCAAAGGCATCAGTTCTTCTTCACTCTTCCTAATTCACTGTCCAGCTTTTGCATGCTTATAAGGCAGTTGAAAATGTCATGGCTTGGGTCTGGTGCACCGTAGTCCTCAAAGTGACATCTTTGCTTTTTAACACTTTAAAGAGATCTTTTGCAGCAGATTTGCCCAATGCAATACGTCATTTAATTTCTTGACTGCTACTTCCATGGGCATTGATTGTGGATCCAAGTAAAATGAAATCCTTGACTGAATAAGGAAGGACAAAGACGAATTGATGCCTTTGAGTTATGATGTTGGTGAAGAATATTGAATATACCATGGACTGCCAGAAGAACGATCAAATCTGTCTTGGAAGAAGTACAGCCACAATGTTCCTTAGAAGGGAGGATGGCGAGACTTTGTCTCATATACTTTGGTCATATACTTTAGTCTCTGGAGAAGGACATCATGTTAGGTAAGGTAGAGGGTCAGCGAAAAAGAGGAAGACCCTCGAGGAGATGGACTGACACAGTGGCTGCAACAATGGGCTCAAGCATAACAACGATTGTGAGGATGGCACAGGACGAAGCAGTGTTTTGTTCTGTTGTACATAGGGTCTCTTTGAGTCGGAACTGACTCGACGGCACCTAACAACAACAACATAGAGGTTAGGATTTACAGCACTTAGTTTTGGTGGACATGATTCAATCCATAACACATGGCCATACCTAACTGCAAGGATGGAGCCTGGAATATATAGTTCACTATGTTCTCAAGAAGAAGAAAAAGAAACGATTATTTTTAGATCAGGTGGTACTCTGCCACATCTACTTTAATCAGTAGTATTGTCACAGAATCAGGAAAGGGGTAGTAGAAAATCACTAGCTACAGACAGTTTGTGGTTCACTATCTCAAGGTCTTCCGCGTGCAGAAGTGTATTCAACTGCCGGTTTCCAGAGTTGTTTGGGGGCTCAAAGCATAGCTATGTAATGTTTCTGACATGGTACCGTCATTTTATCATTACAGGTAACTGAAAACTTATTTAGCAGCTGCTATGTTTAAGCTTATTGATGCTGTACAAACATGCCAAAATGAGAGTGAGATTTAAAATGAACCTTAATAACCCTTACTTTCCACACACCCATTGAAATGTTATTTGGTTCTTTCATAATTTTTTTTTTTTTCTCTTGGAGAAGGAGGCTGGTTCAGTGTCAGCTTTTTCTGTGATTAAAATGAGTTATCAGATACAATGAATTATTTTTCAATGGAGGTTGCTATTTTTCCTTCCCTGAATTTCAAATTAATGAGATTTACAATATTAAGTTTATAAAATGCAAAGTTAATGAATTATAATGAAGAATAAGAATATTCCATTATAAAGCTGCCATTAAGACTACAAGAGAGAGCTGTATGATGAAATTCACATCATAATGTAAGTGACTAAGAAAAGCAAAGGTTATAAGAGGAAAAATGTTAATGTGAGAAAAATTTCTTTATGCCCATCAGAAGACTCTAGAGGGAAACATTATTTGACTTTAAAATTAACTAGTGCATGGCTGTATACAGAATAAGCAGTTTCTGGTTTCTGAATTTACTCTAAGCTCAAAAATTTCTATTTGAAAACTGAGGAAAATGACTCAACATGAGGGGACTACTACCTGCATTTTTGTGTGACTATGGCTAAGAAGGCAGGTACATCACCAAGTCCTGTCACTTAGCATTCAGTGACTCTGGTCTTGTTTTGTCTTTTCCCAACCTTCTTTTCATGCCTCTTCACCTCCCCCTCTCCCCACACCAGATACGTGGTTACACCTGATAATCTAGGGCTTTCCCTTCCAGCCTGGGTCTCATGTTGCTCACCTGTACTCACCCCATTCACCTCACCTCTGTCAACACTCACTTGGCCTAGTAGCAGACCCTCAGGGCCTTGCTCCCTATAGGCAACTGAGCAAACAAATACCTGTGTGACTCACTCATATAAAATGAAAGTAAATAGCGCAGTTCATGATTTTAATTAGTACCTATTAGTACCATGCCCTGTTAGTAGCAAAAGTAAATACTGATGCAAGAATAGCAGGCATTCTGCATTCAGTGAAAAAGATCTTTTACCATGGCTGTATTTTTATTGTCCCTAGAATTATGACACACATCTATTGGATAAGGCTGTGTTTTATATGAAGAACTTTTTTCATTTATTTTTACATTACTAATATAATTAAATTATTTGTGTGTGTGTATGTGTGTGTATACATATATATATAAATTAGATGTAGAAATAGGTAGAGAAGATAACAATAGCTACCATTTTGACTACCTATTATATGCCATTCACTTTTCTAAGTACTTTATATGTTATCTAAATTGATCTTTCTAAAAACTATTTGTGGATTTTTATCCTTGTTTTAAAAATGAGTAAAGTGAGATAGGAACTCTTATGCACCGCTGGTGGGAATGCAAAATGATACAACCCTTTTGGAAAATGATATGGCGCTTCCTCAGAAACCTAAAAATAGACATACCATTGGATCCAGCAATCCCACTCCTAGGAATATATCCTAGAGAAATAAGAGTCGTCACTCAAATAGACATATGCACACCTATGTTTATGGCAGCATTGTTCACAATAGCAAAAAGATGGAAAAACCTAGATGCCCATCAACAGATGAATGGATAAACAAACTATGGTACATACACACAATGGAGTACTATGCAATGAGAAGGAGCAATGATGAATCTGTGAAGCATCTCATAACATGGATGAAACTGGAGGAAGTTATGCTGAGTGAAATAAGTGAATCACAAAAGGACAAATATTGTAAAAGTTCACACACAAAATGTAACCATCTTTGTTGGTTACCAGGGATGGGAGGGGTGGGGGGAAAATACTAAATAGGCAACAGCTAAGTG